>NW_024412572.1:6448435-6479572 GCF_014898765.1 Herpailurus yagouaroundi
CAGCATCCCTCATTGTTTCTTTGTACACAAACGGCCCTACTGAAAAGATCTGGGGCTAAATGCTCTCAGTTGCTCCTCTGACAACCAGTTCCTACCCCCTCCCACTGCTTACATTTGGAGTCTGCACAACAGTATTGGTATCACTATTTCATATACAACTAGTCTGCAAGCCCTTTGAGAACACGGATGGTGGCTTGTACTTCTGAACCTCCCATAGCTGTCAGCCCATGCAGGTGAGCACAGAGTGCATGACCCCAGGCTTCTGAGGGGACCCTTTCTGCATAGTGTAGTGCTGGGTTCCCCAAACCAAGTCAGATGCCCGAAGAGATTCTTGTTAGAAAAACAGTGGGTAACTCAGACTCAAGTCAGTGGGGCGCACAACTGGAAGTGCAATTTCCTGGGCACTTGTCATAATGCGACATCGACTGTTTTGTGATCTTCAGTGACTCATTTCCTATCTGTAAGCTTGGTTTCCCTCATCTGTAAAATGGGGAGAACAATTTTTATAAAGGAACATGTATTCATTTTTTCTCATTGAAGAAATAATGTATGTTCACTATGAAACATGTAGAATATACAGAAGAATAAGGGATAAAATAAAAAGAACCTGTAAAACCACCCAAAGATAAACACTTGTTACCATTTTGCTGATTGATTTTCAATCCCTTGTGTGTGTGTGTGTGTGTGTGTGTGTGTTCTCAGAACCAGCTACGTAATTTGCAGGGCCCGTTGCAAAATGAAAATGTAGATCCTTTCGTTCAAAAATTATTACAAATTTTAAGGTGGCAACAGCAGAGCCTTAAACCAAGTACAGAGCCCTTCCAAGGCTCTGTGTGACTACACAGCCATGAAGCTGGCTCTTTATACTCCCTCCTCAAAATAGTAATTAAGTCATTTATGGAGTGCTTTCTATCTATCAGGTATTTTACTTGAATTACTTCTAATTTATTTATTTATTTTTTTTGTTAATTTATTTTATTTTTTATTTTTTGACAGATGATTTTTATTTTATTTTTATTTTTTTTTATTTTTTTTTTTATTTATATATGAAATTTCTAATTTAATTCAGCTTGCCTAAAATAAATGTAATTCTTTCCCCGCCCCCTCCATTTTGTAGGTAAGACAACCGGGGATCAGAGAGTTGAGTAACTTCCTGAGTTTATACAGCTAGTAAGTAGCAGAGACCATACCCACACCTTAGTCTTTTTGATCACAAGCCCATGCTTTCTCCAACTACAGTGCATGGCTCTCATACTAACTTATAAATTCATAAAAGAAATTTAATACAATTGAGATTATAATATATATAAAATCTTATACTGCATTATTTTCCATTTTATGTCATGAGTGCTTTTTTCCCTACATGTTAGTCTATTTGGGCTGCTATAAGAAAAAACCACAGACTGGGTAGCTTATGAACAACAGAAATTTATTGCTCACGGTTCTAGAGGCGGGAAGTCTGAGATCAGGATGCCATCAGGGTTGGGTGATGGCCTTTCTTCTGGGTCACAGACTTCTCTTTGTATCCTCACATGGCAGAAGGGGCTAGGGGCCTTTGTGCTTTTATAAGAGCACTAATGCCATTCATAAGGGCTCCGTCCTCATGAACCAATCACCTCCCAAAGGCTCCATCTACTAATACCATCACTTTTGGGGGTTAGGATTTCAACATATGAATTTGGTGGGGGACATAAACATGCAAATCATAGACTGTGTTATTAAATATAGAAGAAAAATAGTGGTTATTTGTGAGAAATAGTGAAGTTCCAGATGACAAAGCGCTGAGAATAATTCCATTGCAAGATTATATTAAATATAAAGCACTACTGAGCCAAAGCAGGAACATGTGGCCATACTTGACCTATATCTTCCATCTGATAAATAGACTATAAACCCCTCACTGTCTCTGCTCTGACTGTCCTCCACTTTAAAGAAGATATCTTTGCATATCCCCAATAGCCAAGAAGATTGTTGTCAAATTTTACTTTCTACAATTTGCCAAATGAAAACAATAGAGTTTGTTTTCCAAGCACAAATAATATTATTATATAGAATATAATTTCAGCCTTCCCCTTAGACACATACAACCTCACACACACACACACACACACACACACTCAAATATCCCTATAGGGAGTGTGCATTCACCCTCTCCCCCTTGACAATCACTGAGCTACACGTAAAAAGAGCCAGTTCTGAACTTAATCTTAACAACCTTACTTATATACCACTCCATATTCTGGGAAATTTACTTAATCTCACTAAGCCTCAGTCACCACATCTGTAACATGGAGCTCAAGAGCTACTTCAAACAGTGTCATGAGGAAAGGGCTTAATAGGTAGGTCTTTCTCAGAGCCAGGAATTTCTAAGCCAAGAGCCAACTTTAGCTCACTGCAAATTAGATTTCTTTGGAGGCCTTGATTCCTCAATGAAAACTTCAAAGGTGTGTGGTCCCTGGGATCAAGAACTGGGGAAGGAGTAAGGGCTATCACTGTCCACACTTCTTCCTACATGTCACTTTTTTTTTTCAGGTGAACTGTGGTTAAGAGGAAGACCATGTGCAGCCGCCCCCTGAACTTGTCTGAGCCACCATTTTCCTTCCTCACTCCATTCCATTCCCCACTCCATCACCAGTACTATTTCTCTACATTTCTCAGTCAAAGCATTTGGCCACTTCCTCCCCCATCCTAGGTAAGCCTGCAGTTTTCTAGCACTTTCAAATTTACTCTGAAAACCTTGCAAATAGGAAAGACCCTTATACTTTTCTGCCTTTGATTTCTCCCCCTACTTGAGGTGAACGCCTACTTGAGAAACTGAGAATCCTTGTAATCACAGTGGGTTACATTTCAGTTTTGGTTCTCAATATGATTTTTGAATTATTAACACAGTATAATTTTATTGTAGAGTATTTAGAAACTAGAGACAATGGAGGAAATACCATCAATAACTTCATGATCTTAACACATTCCTGCATGTAGGCTATTTTAACAATGATGATGTTTTAGGACATCTTTGACTTTCCATTTACTTGTATAAATACTACACTCTTTTTGCACTTAGAATGTCTTTTAAGCTAATGTTCCCTTTTCAGGACACTACTGCTAATTCATGAGCACAGAGTACCATTGACTGCTCTGCCATAGTCTGTCAGAGTGTAACCTCAAATCAGTTTCATTGAAAGAACTGGCCTGCTTATTTTAAACAGTTCTGTTGCCCACTAGGTCCAAGAAGGCCTCTATGAGGAAACTATTTGGACTGGCTGATCTTTGGATAACAATAACTGTGTTTACCCAAACACAGCCTTTCCAGATCTCACCTTTCAAAAGTTCTTTGCAATTTAGGCAAATTCAGAATTATGTCCTTTGTTCAGGGAGGAGGTTACTTAGGGATAAATACATAAAATGCATCTATATATTTAGTAGAACTCTTTGTAGCTTGGTTTAAAACTTCCTGGGCTTGGATATATATTTATATTTGTGTTGAGTCATGACATGGATATGTAAAATGTTAGAGACAGAAATGACTTTAGTGGTGGGGAGGGGGATATGTAGGTGGAAGTTATATCAGAATCTCCTGGAGATAGGCTACATGTGTAACACACAGATCATTAGATTCAAAATGTATAAAGAACTACTATAAATCAACAGGAAGAACACAAACAACCCAGAAAGTAAATGGGCAAAGAATTTCAACAGATGACGCATAGAAAAAAGAAAGTCAGTTGCTATCTATGGGAAAAACAGTCCACTTCATGATAATCAGGACCATGCAACTGAAAACAAAAATGAGATACTATTTCACACACACTGGATTGGCCAAAAGTAAAATGTTTGGCAATAGCAAGTGCTAGTAAAAGATGTAGGAAAAAGAGAACTCTCATACACACCTGGTGGAAATTACAAGGTATGTTTTGGAAAATAATTTGGCAATATCTAGAAAAGTTGAAAAGTTGAAAATGTGGACATTTTAAAACCTTGCGTTCTACTTCTAGGTTACACTCCAACCATTCTTTCTTAAACGAGAGCCTTCATCTGAACCACAGAACACAGATAATTACTTGAGTAACAATTTTATCAACTCTCCCAAGAACGGTAGGTAGTATCATTCTGGATGCAAGGAGAGAAGTAAATAGTTACATGCAGTGGTTGCAGTATGACATCGGAATTTGCCTTGTTAAATCCAACTGAGAAAGATTGCCAGGGAATCTCTCAGACATATTTACAATACCACACTACCAGTAATAATAAAAGATTGGAAATGGCTTGTTCATGTGTAAAGGGATGGTAAATAAATAACAGCATACTTACCAGTATGGAGCTCTATGCAGCAGTTCAGATAAATGAACCAGGTGTATATAGTTCGCATAGATAAATCTTGGAAACAAAAATTTAAAAAAATTGTAGGACATTATAGGGGCGCCTGGGTGGCTGAGTTGGTTGAGTGTCTGACTCATGATTTTGGCTCAGGTCATGATCCCAGGGTTGTGGGATCAAGCCTCACATTGAGCCCTACATCTGGCTCCACACTCAGCATGGAGCTTCCTTAAGATTCTCTCTCCTGGGGCGCCTGGGTGGCGCAGTCAGTTAAGCGTCCGACTTCAGCCAGGTCACGATCTCGCGGTCTGTGAGTTCGAGCCCCGCGTCAGGCTCTGGGCAGATGGCTCGGAGCCTGGAGCCTGTTTCTGATTCTGTGTCTCCCTCTCTCTCTGCCCCTCCCCTGTTCATGCTCTGTCTCTCTCTGGCCCAAAAATAAATTAAAAAATGGAGGAAAAAAATTCTCTCTCCTTCCCTCTGCCCCTCTCCCCCACTCACACGCTTTCTCCTCTCTCTCTCTCTCTCTCTCTAAAAAATGTATATTATAAAGGTATAATTTCATTAACAAATATTTTATAAAATAAACAAATATTATATATAATATATATTATTTATAAGTGCTATTTTGTAGCAAAAATACAAAGTAGGCTCTAGGTATGTACCAAATTCCTGATAGTGGCCACCTCTAAGTAGAGAGGAAATAAGTCTGCGGAGAGAAACATAGGGGACTACAATAGTCATTGTGTCTATTCATGAATGTTCTGGCTTTCCTACTATGCACGTGGTAGGATGTACTTCCTTACATGCTTTGAAGTTAGGCATAGCCTATAATAGATTGTGAATAGAGTGTTACTTGTAGGTGGAAGATTTAAGAACCAAATGTAGAATTTGCTTTGTTCTTTTTCCTTTTGCTATAGTGATCAGCGACGTTTCAGATTTCGTTGTTTCAGGCTACTTCATCGGCCTGGGTCCTGGAGTGAGGACAATGCGTAAGGGTTCCCAAACAACCCACAGTGAACATGAGGCATGATTGAGAAATAGAGGTTGGTTATTTTCACCCACTGAAAGTGTGGGATTGTATGTTACTGTGTATAGTTTAGCCCACCCTGACTGGTACACCCTGAAGATAAAGACTTCATCTTTATCTATAATGTTTTATTCCTTCTTTTTACTTAAAAAAATTTTTTTTAGCAGTGATTGATTTTTGACAGGCAGAGAAAGACAGAGTGCGAACAGGGGAAGGGCAGAGAGAGAGAGGGAGACACAGAATCCGAAGCAGGCTCCAGGCTCTGAGCTGCCAGCACAGAGCCCGACATGGGGCTTCAACTCACAAACTGTGAGATCATGACCTGGGCTGAAGTCGGACGCTTTACCAACTGAGCCATCCAGGCGCCCCTCTTCTTTTTACCTTTAAGGTCTAAAGAACATATAACTGTTAATAGTTATTAGTTTTGAGTGGAGAGTTTGAGTGTTAATGTTACTCTCTTATTTTTTGGTATTTAAAAGAAAAGTCATCTGGAATGATTTTTCACAAAACATTTGACATGCTGCGGGTAGGGATAATGTAGCAGGAATGTGTATTTTGGTAAACTCCCCAGATGAATTTGATAATGCTTCCCTACCTCTTCTCTGATCCAAAAGGCAATCCCTTCCTTTTATAGGAGGAGAAACTGAGGCCTAGAAATAATAAGTATCTTGCTCTCCACAGCATTATCAATAATAACCAACTTATGGAAGGAGCCCAAGTGTTCATTGACTGATGAATGGATATATGTGGTATATATACACGATGGAATATTACTCAGCTATAAAAAAAGAATGAAATCTTGCTATTTTTCAATAACATAGATGGAGCTATAATGCATTATGCTAAGCAAAATAAGTCAGAGAAAGATAAATACCATATGATGTCACTCATATGTGGAATTTAAGAAACAAAGCAGATGAATATGGGGCGGGGGGAAGAGAGGCAAATGAGAAAACAGACTCTTAACTACAGAGAACAGACTGATGGTTACCAGAGGGGAAGCGGATGGGGGCATTGTTTAAACGAGTGTTGGGAATTAAGAAGGGCACTGTGATGAGCACTGGGTGTTGTATGTAAGTGTTGAATCACTAAATCCTACCCCTGAAACTAATATTACACTGTATATTAAGTAACTGGAATTTGAATAAAAACTTGAAATAATAAAAAAAGACCAATCTAATGCCATAGCCATTAGGTCTTGCTATAATGATCTTGAATCCAATCCAAGCTTGTTACAGGAAATAGTCCTATGAAGATTTTCTGCATTTGTTATAAAGCTACTATCTGGGACATTGCTCATTACATTACACAACAGCCACTATGTGAGAAAAACAAATTTTTTAAAATTGAGTTCCAGGAAAATCTTTTTCTATGGTGGATAATTGGTAGGCATCCACCTTTCTTTTTAACTTGTTTCCCTTTTCTTTATGGTTACCAGGAAGCTCAGAAGCAAACATGTCCTCACTATGTATGGTAGCCTTCCTGATTTGCTTCCTCTTACTTTAAACAATCATGATACTAACTTTATTGTGTGGACATCCTTTGTTTAAACTACCTCAAACTTCCTCAGAAAACAAAAAGGAATAAAGCGTGAATCTCTCTATTGACTGTGCTTTATTTCTCCTACAGCAAAGGAACCTCAATCGCAGGAGAAATCTGCTTATCAATCCTTAGCACAACTACGATGCTAAGTAAAAGCCCAATATAATCACGAAGAGTCTCTAACCTGGGATTAGTTCTGATCTCCCACACTGGTATAATAAGGGGGTTCTCTCTGTGGAGATATATTTTTGGGTGTACTTCATATTTCTAAAGCAGTTTCTACAACTATCTCTTCCTTTCCTTCCCCCACAGTATTTTATACTAAACATCCAAATGGGAAACACAGAGTCAAGATAATTCAAAAGGCTCAGCAATACACCTAACTGGTAAATGCAAGCAAAGGAATCACAGAAGTAGTGAAAAAACAGCCTCGTGCCAGTAGACAGGATACTTCAATTCTATTTCTAGGGGTGCCATCGCCTTGCTCTGTGACTTGGCTGCAGTAGGATTTTGTTTCATTTCTGTATAATTCAAACTCTTTGTCTCAGTATTTTTTTTAATGAGAAATAATTACTTTCTTATATTAAGTTTTCAAAATAAAAAAAATGATACAAATTTTTTAAAAAACCAAAGAACCAAATAAAGAGTTAAAATATCACACATTAGGAAGCATGTGATCAAAGACACGCTGTGGAGGAAATCAGTTCCTCAGGCATGTAATGGCTTGTGATACAGGAATGAAATCTTAGTCTCCAGGGTGGGACAAGGGTGATGTGGGGCAAAATAATTTAAGACGTGATTATTTTTCAGCATTCTAAGAGCAGCTTGATTTTATAATGGAAAGGAATGAGAGGAGTAGAATTCATGCCAACATGATCAACTAAGGCCTGTTCCCAAACTAGTACTCTGAGGAAATCTATCCTCAGAATTGCTAAGTATGGGGGCATCTGGGTGGCTGAGCTGGTTAAGGGTCCAACTTAAGCATCCCACTTCGGCTCAGGTCATGATGTCATGGTTCATGGGTTTGAGCCCCGTGTCAGCCTCTGTGCTGACAGCTCGGAGCCTGGCACCTGCTTCGGATTCTGTGTCTCCCTCTCTCTGCCCCTCCCATGCTTGCACTCTGTCTCTCTTTTTCTCAAAAAAAAAAAAAAAAAAAAATTGCTAAGTAGGTATACTTAGTGGTCAATCTGGCAATGTGAGTATTCTCTGTATCTCTGCTGGAGAATCATAATGCACATTAGGGCAGTGAAGGTTGAGAAGTCCTGCAGAAAAGAAACCTGCTTTAACTTTGTTAAACACTGGATGCTTTGTACAAATCTTATTTGAGCATGGAACACTTTGTCCACTCACCTCTTTTAATGTCGTCCACGTCAGCATGAGGAATGTGAATTAAGGCACGATCTTGGCCTCTGAATCAGGAATCTTGGACTCACTTGTGTGGTTCTGTCACAGTGTTACTGAGTACTGGGTCAGAACTGTTAGGGTCTTGATTCCTCCACCCGAAAACTGACGAAGATACCACTTTGTCCACATTTAATAGGGAAAAGTTAGACAATGTCCAAGAGGGCTTTGAACACCCTGGAAACCAGGTTCCACGGAAACAGTGTCATTATCTCAGCCACATCAGCACAATAGGATAATAAGTCACATCATTAGATACAAATCTGGACCTAGAGATGCTCCATCCACACTTAGCTTCCTAGCCAGGTCTCTGAAGGGATTTGTATAAACTCCATACACTTCAGGAAGCAAACCCATTTCATGGTGGTGCCTGTTTCAAACATATACTGAGAAGAGAAGAAGGCAGAAATAAAGAGGGCAGACAAAGTGAAGAATTAGAGGGTGCAGCAGCAGCAATAATAATAGTTAACATCTATTTGTACTTACCATGCACAAGGTATTGTGTTAAGTAGTTGAAACCGACTATATTTAAACTAATCCCATTTATTTAAAAAGAACTTTTTTTTAGCATTTCTTTATTTTTGAGAGAGAGAGAGAGAGAGAGTGAGTGGAGGAAGGGCAGACAGAAGGAGACAGGATCTGAAGCAGGCTTTGCCCTGTGAGCACAGAGCCGGATGTGAGGCTCAAACTCATGACCCGTGAGATCATGACCTGAGCTGACATCATGAGTCGGCAGGGCCACTTAACCAACTGAGCCACCCAAACACCCCTAAACTAACCCCATTTAGTGTTTACCAAAATACTGATAAAGACATGTTCATTATGACAAAATTGAAGTTTAGACAGAAAGTTTAGTGACTTGCCCAAGGTCATACAGGTATTAAGTGACAGAGCTAAGACCTGAACCGGGCCTGTCTAACTCCAGAGCTCATGCTACACTAATGTTTCCCAAAGGGGTGCACATGGGATGATCTTAGGTGCTAAAAAATATTTTTTTGTAATAATTTTGCATCTTGATGTATATTAGAAAAATATAATATGCATAGCAAACCCATGGTATCATTAATGAATATTATAGGTGAGGATAAACAAAAATTTAAAAAGTATATTTTTTTAAATATTAAGAAAATTATAGGTGGTATGTGGAAACGTCAAAAATCATAAAGGTAGTTGTTCTACTGACTGAAGTTGGAGAATCTCTGCAATATACCCTTCCACTCCCAACAGAGAGATTAGAGGCAAAAAGCCAAAGGCCAGTTGGATTCACTGTAACAAGGATTGGAGATTGTTTCTGTCTCCACCCCAAAAAAGTGTCCCCTAGGTTCTTTAGAAGGAAGTGGGAGGAAATGAAGTTCTGTGAATGCTGAAGGGTGGCAGCGGTTGCTGTGTTTACCTGGATGGGGGTGGGGGTGGGGCCGAGGAAAATATCTATGATTGTGAGATCTGAATCACAGAAAATCACACACTGACAAGTACTGCCTCCTACAGAGAAGGAAACAATGCCTTCGAATCTTTGGCAACCCTCTCCCTGACCTCCCAACTATGTGCAGGTGCCTGGCAGACCTCCCAACTATGTGCTGTTGCCTCTGTGAAGAAGCCTTAGTTAAGACTTCTTGGTTGCAAAAGAAACCCACTCAACTAGTTCAGGCCAACAGGAAAAAGAGGAAGAAGTATAAGCAGAGGGAGTTTGGTAGATTTACTGGGTTTCTTATAGACCACAAAGTGGAACCAGAAGTACAGATCAGGACCCAAGACTGATGTCTGTTTCTTTGAGTGTCTCATCTTTGCTTCTCTGAGAAGCTGCTTCATCTTCTCTCTTTCATAGCATCATCAGACATGACCATCTGGGCTCTAGCTTTACATCACTTCACAATTCTGGCTCCCAAAGGACAAGTACCAGTGTTTTTAGGCCTTAATTCTAGATTGCCACAAGAGAATCAGTTTGGCTCAGCTAGAGTCAGGAATTCATTGCTGTCCATTGTATTATAGCCAAGGTATAACAGACTCTTCTGAAATCCAGCATCTCCACACTAGTTGGTATTGGGTCCTGTGAATTCTAATAGACAAGACTTGGGTCAACTTCCATGAAATTATGTTTCCTGTGGTCCCCATCTTTGTTGCTTTTTCAGTTCAGCAAGTTCTATTTTGATATTTGGTGTTTCCAATAAATGAGTGGATTTCCTGCATCAGTAGCAATGTTTCTTTCATGGTACCAACTCTGGTTTCCTTGAGGCTTGAAGGTGATGGACACTCACAGGGTGATAAAACTGTAATCATCTGAGATATAAAGGAAAAGAGGTAAGGAGCTGGGCCATCAGTAATGAGTATAGAACACCCACTAGCACTCTGCAAAGAGTTCTGAGGAAATGCTGAGCGATGATGTTGATTATGATTATGATGATAGTAATGGTGACAAAAGAAATTAGAAGCATGAATGTCATGAGAAAACATGAGAATATGGATAGACAAAAGAAGCAAATAGATATTACTGTGTAGTAAAAAAGAATTTTGAATTAAGGACTCAAAGACTTGGCTTTGTTTTTTAACTAGCTTTGTAATCTCAAACAAATGACTTAGCTAATTTGGGTCCTTATCTATAAAAATTGGGATGGTCCTCTAAGTCAGAAATTTCTATGGCTGTACAGTCTATAATTCTATAGCTGGAGAAGAAAAAAGATCTTGGAGTAAATGGGGTGATTAGAGCCAGAAGAAGACTGGAAAGGTCTAGTTTCTTAGAGAAGATAAATTTTCAGAGATATTTGAAAAGTTTGAACACAAGTTTTGGTAGAAAGGAAAGAGCAAGGTTTGGGGTAATAAGGAAGGCCTAAGATAATGGCTAATGAGTAGGAATGGGACATGTAATGCTGGAGAAAGAGCCCTGGACCAAAATGTGATCTGGATAAATCATTTCTCTTTTCTGGGTCTCAGCTTCCTCCAGTTCTGTTTTTCAGAGAAGAAAATTACACAGGGAAGAAATTGGTGATTAGGTTTGTCTAGCTGAAGCAGAGTCTGAGTGGAGTATCAAAAAAATTGAGGTGGGTTGGGGAGAGGAAGGCTGGTGAGGTATCTTGAAACCCATATTAAGGAATTTCCCTGACTCAGAACAGAGCAATTGGTTTTTACCATTAAATTCTCCTTGGTTTTTCCCATTAAAATTCCAAGATTGGTACCCTCTCTTCCTCATTGTAAATATTGATTAATCCTATAGAACATTAGCAACATTTAGGGGAAAGAAATCAAGATTGGGACAAACTATTTTATGCATTGGCAACAACAGCAGGTCTACAAGATGACTCCAACAGACCTTAAATACAGGAAGATAATGTCACTGATGGCAGCTAAAGAAGATGAATTCCAATTCTAGAGAGGAAACAAAATAGGCAATTTCAAAGAAAAAATTCTTCCAATATGTAGAATTACAATCTCCAAACACAACAGTTTGCTGGGCTCTGTTTTGATTTTAATGACTGCGTGACTCAAGATGAGAGGCAGCAAGTTGAAACATGAGTAGCTATATCTGGGGGGAAGTCGGTGGCGGGGTGGTTGGCAGGAGCTCATACTCACGCATTTTTCAAAGAAAGTCCTTAAGGGATCCTAGCAAGTCAACTGAAAGGAAACCTTAGTGTCTTAGGCTAAAAGAAGAGTAGAACAAAAAGTCACTGGGTGGAGGTAGAAGATAGAAGGGAAATAGGAAGTATGTAATGGGTCCAGAAGACTTACTTTATTTTTAATTTTTTGTTTTTAATTTTAGAGAGCACTCGGGGAAGAGGGGCAGAGAGAGAGAGAGAGAGAGAGAGAGAATCTTAAGCAAGCTCCATGCTCAGCCTGGAGCCTGACAGCAGGGCTTGATCTCACAATCTTGGGATCATGACCTGAACCAAAATCAAGAGTAGGATGCTCAACTGACAGAGCCACCTAGGCGCCCCAAGGACTTACTTTTTTTTTTTTTAATGTTTATTTATTTTTGAGAGAGAGAGAGAGAGAGAGAGACATAGAGAGAGACAGAGCATGAGTGGGGGAAGGGCAGAGAGAGAGGGAGACACAGATTCCGAAGCAGGCTACAAGCTCGGAGCTCTAGCACAGAGCCGGACGCAGGGCTCAAACTCACAAACCGTGAGATCATGACCTGAGCCAAAGTCGGGTGCTTAACTGACTGAGCCACCCAGATGCCCCGCCAAGGACTTACTTTTTAATTGTATATTAAGGTACAGGAATTCAATGAAATAGCCTGAGTTCTCTCTGAAGGACTTTAATGTGTTTTCCCCCCTGTAGCTACACTTAGACTAGAGTACCAGCTTTCCTTACAGAAGGAGAGAGAAGAGAGGAGAGGAGGGAGGAGAGAGAATGATGAAAATGATCACTGTTTTCTCTGAGATAAAACCCCAAGCTCTATTCTATTCTGAAGAAAGAAAACTATCTCTCTGGGATGTTTTTTCTTCACCCATCGCGTCTTATTCAGGAATGAATAACAAAGGGAGTGAAATGAAAGAATGCTAACATTTACTGAGGGCCTTTTGTGTGCTAAGCACTTTCTCATCTACTTCTGTTTCTTTAAATCTTCACATTTTTACAGATGAGGAAATTGGAGGGTCAGAGTATTTAAGTAACTTAAAGTTTCCCCACAGTAAAAGGCAGAAGTGGTATTTGACCCCAGTTCTTCTGACTATTTAAGCCCTGACTCTTTCTACCCCAAAGGACGGTGAAGGCCTCTACAGTAGGCCATTAGCCACCAGGGGGACCAGATAAATTGCATGACTTAGAGTAGGGCTCTCAAGCTTGAGAATGTAGCTGAGTCTCCTGGAGGGCTTTTTAAAACCTTGATTGCCAGACCTCTTCCCCAGAGATTCTGATTCTTTAGATCTGGAGTGGGGCCTAAGAATTTTCATTTCTAACAAATTCCCAGGTGATGCTGATGTTGCCAGTCTATCCAGGGCAGTACTTGAGAATCACTGGCTTAGAGCTAATAGATGTCGAATAGTGGAAAAGCATCTCCCAGTGTCTGTTCTAGTGACAGCGGAGTTAGGGAATGTGCCAGTGTCATTCTTGAATAGGAAGGTTGGCACATCTCAAAGTGTCCTTAGAATAGAATTCTCCATGTTCTGAAAGCTTATGGAACCATGTTTTCCTGATTTCTAATGCCATGGCAAGATCTCACCAAGAAAACATTCCCATTCACTAATGTGTACAGTTATGGGATTGTACCCTTGTGAATTTGTCTAGATGCTAAAATTTACTTCTGGTGATGCTTTTTTTTTTTTTTTTTCAACGTCTATTTATTTTTGGGACAGAGAGAGACAGAACATGAACGGGGGAGGGGCAGAGAGAGAGAGGGAGACACAGAATCGGAAACAGGCTCCAGGCTCTGAGCCATCAGCCCAGAGCCCGACGCGGGGCTCGAACTCCCGGACCGCGAGATCGTGACCTGGCTGAAGCCGGACGCTTAACCGACTCCGCCACCCAGGCGCCCTTTTTTTTTTTTTTTAAGTAGGCTCCACACCCAGCCTGGTGCTTAAACTCACGACCTTGAGATCAAGAGCTGCATGCTCTACTGACTGAGTCAGCCAGGTGCCTCTCTAGAAATGCTTTTGAGTTTATATGTACACATATGTAGAGCTGTGAAAAATGCGAGTTGCCCAAAGCACAAGTATGTTTCCAGCTGAGGTCAAATGATGTGATGTTCTGCCTTCTTGTTTCAGCTCTCATTCTGTAAATAAGTGTCCTATTCAAGGTCTATTTAGTGCCATGTTTTTCACAGTTCTGTACGTTTTGTTGGTGATTTTGCTGTTTTAAAAGGCCTCCAAGTATCGTGCTGAAGTTCTGTCTAGTGTTCTTAAGTGCAAGAAGAATATGACTTGCCTTACAAAGAAAGTATGTGTTAAATAAGTTTTATTCAGGCATGAGTTATAGTGGCTGTTGGCTGTAAGCTCAATGGTAATGAATCAATAATATATATTAAATAAGATGTCTTTAAACAGAAACACACATAAACGATGTTAGCGACAATGTTGTGACTAGAGACTCATAGGAACCTAACCCTGTAATTTCCCTAGGAACAATGTTTCAGGATTCACTAACTCAGTGTTCACAGTGACTTCATAGAACAGAACTAGCATGAAAAATGAGAATTGAGTGTATATTGTAAGGAATCTGAGGCGGTAAGGTGCAGGAAGGAACCATACAAATCAAGACAAGAAATGAGGTACCTGGGTGGCTCAGTCGGTTAAGTGTCTGACTCCAGCTCAGGTCATGATCTTGTGGGTTCGTGAGCTCAAGCTCTGTGTCGAGCTCTGTATTGGGCTTTGTGCTGACAGCTCGGAGCCCGGAGCTTTGGATTCTGTGTCTCCCTGTCTCTCTGCCCCTCCCCTGCCTGCTCTCTGTCTCTCTCTGTCTCAAAAATACACATTAAAAATTAAAAAAAAATTTAAGACAAGAAAAAAAGGAGAAAAACTTGAAAATTGACCCAAAGACTATGTAAGGCTTGGCAAATGCAAATATATGTACATAAATTATAGGCAGGTCTAGTTATTTCTCTAGTTATCTCGTGTGCAGAATATAGGAAAATATTAGTGATAACAGTTATTGTAACACCTCAGCCTTCTGCTACTCTCTCCTTGCAGATAATACATGGTGTTTAAAGAGTGAATCTTATGCCCCCATTTTCATCAACTCTGTCTTTCAAGAACTGTCAGAACTCTTTGTACTAATGCCAGGCTTCTCACATTTAGTACCCAGGCCTGGAGGAGGAAGGGCAGGGGCCTCACAGCTGCTGTTTATCTCACTCCTGTTGTAACCAGAGAACAATGGATCCTGCTGATGGAGGGATGAGAATAATACTTCCATTGTTGGCAAAGAAGCTAAAGATGGAGCTCTGAACTTGGAGATCAGTTCCTGCTCATCTCCTTTGGTTCTGAGTTTTTTCAGGAGTTTAGCTGCTTTTCAAAGATGTGCTGTTATTCTGGGAAGTCGGGAGAGAAATCAAGTATACAATACAACACAGAATCATATACACACTAAAAATGCAAATAATTGGCTTAAAACTCAGACCATACTTAATAAAGAGGACTCCCTTCTTGGAGGTTTGGGTGGGGTTTGCTCTGTGAAATCCCACGTCCTCTGCGTAAGCATAGCACGCAGGGAGAGGTCTAGCTTACATGTATGGGATAGTGACAGGACTCTCACTGAGTCAGAACAATTAAAGATCATTGTCAGTTAAGTATACAAGGTACCTTTTTTTTATGTTCTAGCTTGAAAAATATGTGATTTTTATATGCATCACCAGGGTGCAGTCTCACAGAATCAAGACAGATTCTATGTGCTATAAGCAGTTCCATTTCACTCCTACCAGGTACAGTTTTTTCCTCTGGGACAGTTGATGGCCCAGTGTGAAGGGGCTAAGGGTACCTATTTCCTCAACATTATGCTCACAAGTTTATTTTTATTTTATTTTATTTTTTTATTGCTTTTTTTTTTTAAATTTTTTTTCAATGTTTTTTATTTATTTTTGGGACAGAGAGAGACAGAGCATGAACGGGGGAGGGGCAGAGAGAGAGAGAGACACAGAATCGGAAACAGGCTCCAGGCTCCGAGCCATCAGCCCAGAGCCCGACGCAGGGCTCGAACTCACGGACCGCGAGATCGTGACCTGGCTGAAGCCGGACGCTTAACCGACCGCGCCACCCAGGCGCCCCTTTTTATTGCTTTTAAAAAAAGTAGTTTTTTTTTCAAGTAATCTCTGCACCCAAAGTGGGGCTCCAATTCATGACCCAGAAATCAAGAGTCACATGCTCTATCAATTGAGCCAGACAGGTGCCCCTATATTGTTTTAAGATTTCATTTTTAACTAATCTCTGCACCCAACATGGGGCTTGAACTCACAACCCCACGGTCAAGAGTTGTGTGCTCCACCGACTAAGCCAGCCAGGTGCCCCTATGCTCATGGGTTTAAACTCTGTTTTCTCTTAACAGCGCATTTGCTTTGTCCTTAACTACCACTTGATGCAATGATGTGCTTATATTCATCTTCTGTGGGTTGGTTTTGTCTCATCTTTTGCTTGATCTGCTTCATGACAACATTCACATTCTATTAATAGAATGTACTATGTTTGCATTTGAAATATTCCTACAGTGACAGTTCTTAGTAATTGGTCAGGAGGGGGTCGGGACTTGAAAAGTGAGTAGGAAGAAGGTAAAATATGGTGAGATGACTGGAAAGAGGGAGTGGGAAGCAGAAGCAGTGTTGCTGCAAGTAACTGTAAACTTTAAATATTCAGAATATTCAGAGAACCAACTCCCCAATCATGTTCTCATATTGTTTAATTTGTTGCCCTTTGATTTGAATATTCAATTGGATAATTTTCCTCCATGTTTATTATTTTCTCTATGTATCTCATTTCTCATCCTCTAGTTCTTCCTTGCTCATCTTTGTTATTCTTTTTACACCCAGTTCTCTGGATTCCCTCAACTTTCTTTCCCACTGTTTCTGTTGGTTCTAAAACCCCTATCTCAAAGCTTTCATAAAACTTTGTATATCTATAATAATAGTTACACATAGAGTGCTTATTCTGGGCATGAAATTATCCTAAGCACTTAATACACATTAAGTCATTTGATTTTTTTTTTTTTTTTTTTTTTTTTAGGAGAAGAGAGAGATTGCGAGCTGGGGAGAAGGGAAGGGCAGAAGGATAGAGAGAGAATCTCAAGCTAAGCATGGAGCCCGACATGGGTCTTGATCCCTGGGATCGTGACCTGAGCCAAAATCAGGAGCTGGATGCTTAACCGACTGAGCCACCCAGTGCCCCTCATTTGATTCTAAGAATACATATGAGATAGATTCTAGTAGGACCCTTAGTCCCAGGAGGGGACTGAAGCACAGGGAGGTCATTACCTAACCAACGTCACACAGCTGGGAAGTATAGAACCAAGGATTCAAACCAAGGATTCTGGCTCTACAGTCCATGGTTTTAACCATCACACATAGACCCCCTTACAGTGCCTGTGGTACATGATTTTCTGTGCTTCTGAAGCTTCCCTCAGCAGGCTCTCACAAAAACTAATGTGTTGGACATGATGGTATGCCACCCAGACCCCCCTTCAAGGATGGACTTGTGGCCCCAGCTATTTCGAATATGACTAACAGCTACAGGTTTCAGAGCTTATCTCAACTGCAGAGAGCCCCCTAGATCAAGGTCATGTTCTTCCCAAGGCAGCTCATATCCAATGACCAAGGAGGGTATACAGACTGCTATTTAGGCCAAACATGAAATTACTTGATGAGCCATCTTAGTTCTACACTTCCCTATGGGGTTGGGATGAGGCTGCATGGCAGCTCAACTTCTCCTTCTACTCAGTTCTACTTCCTTCCCCTTTCTTCCACAGTTGTTCATCCTAAAGGCACTCAAATAAACTGAGACAATTACTATAGGCCTCAGGCACACACAAAAGACTACAATCCTACTCTGTAGACTAAAATGAAAGGAAAAGAGACAGATGTATAGAAACTGTAAAAACAAAGTAAATATTGATGATGAATTTTAAGATTCAGACTTATCATCTTGTATCACTTTGGTCCAGTTTCTTCCATTCATCATTTGTTGGTGATTTTGTTATCCTCTAAACTTTTATGTAACAATATGGCAATTCTTCAAAAAATTAAAAATGGAATTACCATATGGCCCAGCAATCCTGCTTTGGAGTATATATCCAAAAGAAGTGAAAACAGGGTCTCAAAGTGGTATTTATACACTCATGTTCAATAGCCAAAATTGAAAGATGAATAAACAAAATGAGGTATATGCATACAATGGAATATTCTCCAGCCTTAGAAAGGAAGGAAATTCTGACAAATGCTGCAAAAATGATGAACCTTGAAAGCATTATGCTAAGTGAAATAAGCCAATGACAAAAAGACAAATACTGTGTGACTCCACTTATATGAGGTACCTAGAGCAGTCAAATTCATGAAAATTGAAAGTAGATGGGACATCTGGGTGCCTCAGTTGGTTAAGTGACTGACTCTTGATTTCAGCTCAGGTCATAATCTCATAGTTCGTCGGTTCGAGCCCCTCATGGGGTTTCACACTGACAGTGTGGAGCCTGCTTAGGATTCTCTCTCTCTCTCCCTCTCTCTTTGCCCCTCCTCCACTCTCTCTCTCAAAAGAACAAAAAAAATAGATAAAACTAAAAAAAAAGTAGAATGGTGGCTGCCAGGGGCTGCGGGTGGGGAGGAGAAAAGAGGAGCTGCTGTTTAATGGATACAGAGTTTCAGGGTTGTTGTTTTTGTTTTTTTTAATTTTTTTAAATGTGTTTTTTTTATTGTTTATTTATTTTTGAGACAGAGAGAGACAGAGCATGAATGGGGGAGGGTCAGAGCCCGATGCGGGGCTCGAACTCACAGACCGTGAGTGGGGGAGGGAAAGAGATAGAGGGAGACATAGAATCTGAAGCAGGCTCCAGGCTCTGAGCTGTCAGCACAGAGCCTGATGCGGGGCCCAAACTCACGAACTGCAAGATCATGACCTGAGCCAAAGTGAGTCGCTCATCTGACTGAGCCACCCATGCGCCCCCAGAGTTTCAATTTTACAAAATGAAATGAGTTCTGGAGATTGCATAACAATGTGGATGTGTATTACTGAACTCTGCACTAAAAAAAAAAGTTAAGATGGTAATTTTTATGGTAAATTTTTGTGTCAGTTAAAAAAAACTTTTATGTGGTTAAGATGTCAAAATTAAATTTGGGCAAGGAAGCATTTAAGAGAACATTTCTCAAACTTTTTCCTGTGTACACAATTCTCTGAAAAATGGTCATAGGCCCGAGATCCTGCCCAGTGTAAGCCTTTGAAGGAGAGAGGTAAATCCTTTCCCACAGGATACAAGCAGAGAAAGACAAAGCCTAGAAGAATCATGGAAAAGAACAAGCAGTAAGTTCTCAGGGGAAATAGTGCCAAAGGCAGGAGTGCCTGCCACAAACTTTAACACGTGGTGGCTGTGGGGACAGGCACTTCTTGGGTCCCACAAAGAAGATCTGAAGGCAGAATAAGGAAGAGAGTGGAGAGAGTGCACAGGTTCATGGCTCAAAACCAGCTGGAGTTGGTTGTATACCACAGTCAAAGGAAACTGCTAGGGAAAACCTTTTGTTGTGAATCTCAGAGGACAATCACAACAGGTGCTAAACAGGAAGAACCAGAAAAACAGTTCTTGAGCCCCATTCAGCAACTCTGGAGAAAATGCCTAGAAGGACGCAAAGACTGACATTTTCAAAACAAAGATGGCAGTGCAGGACAGATAGGGTATCAGACAAAGGATTCTGGCAGTTTGTGGCAGAAGCTGAAGAGACGCTGTGATAGTGCATCAAAGTTTCCCTTGAATCCTTGGGTGCCAGGTGGTGATTTGGCCTTGACCTTGGCCTTGGCTCTTGACAATGAAAGAGGAGCCAAACAAATAGGTGAAAAAGAAAGCTAAACCTTCTAGGGATTTGATTTCAGAGTAACTCTAGCCAACTGCCCAACCCGAAACTACTTTTCTCAATGCAATGTCACTACCAGGCACTGCAGCTATAGATATCCTGTTTGACACACAATTGTCTTTCCCAGAGAAAGTTGTTTTATTAATTTAAGATGGTACAGATTTGCCCTGGATGTTGCTGAAGGGGTCCCTTTGAAGAACTTTTAGCATTATATCCTCCCACCCTCCATCCCTTTTTCCCTTCCTCTCTTGCTCCCTCTCTTCCTTCCTTCCTTCCTTCCTTTTGGTACTTTTTTTATTATGACAAAGGACACAATATAAAATTTACCATTTTAAATATTTTGAAGTGTGCAATTCAGTGACATTAATTACATTCGCAATGTGGTATAACTATCACCAGTGTCTATTTTCAAAACTTTTTTGTGACCCCACACAGAATCTCTGCCCATTAAACAATAATTCCACATACCTCCCTCCTCAGAGCTTGGTAACCTCTGATCTATTTTCTGTCATTATGAATTTATCTACTATAGGTACCTCATATAAGTGGTATCATATAATATTTGTACTTTCGTGTCTAGCTTAGGTCACATAGTATGTCTTTAAGGTTCATCTTTTTTGTAGCATGCGTCAGAATTTCCTTCTTTATTTTTTTTAAATTAAAAAAATTTTTTTTAATGTTTTATTTAGTTTTGACTGAGAGAGAGAGACAGAGCATGAGCAGGGGAGGGGCAGAGAGAGAGGGAGACACAGAATCTGAAGCAGGCTCCAGGCTCTGAGCTGTCAGCACAGAGCCCGATGCGGGGCTCGAACTCACAGACCACAAGATCGTGACCTGAGCTGAAGTCGGACACTCAACCGACTGAGCCACCCAGGCATCCCTGAATTTCCTTCTTTAATAAGGCTGAACAAGATTTCATTATAGGTATATCATATTTTGTTTTTCCATTCATCTTTTGAACACATGGTTCTTTCTATCTTTTGGCTATTGTGAAGAATTCAGCTATAATATGGATGTAAGATAATCTGTTTGAGTTTCTACTTTCAATTCTTTGGGTGTATACCCAGCAGTAGAATTGTTGGATCATATGGTGATTCTATGTTTAGCTTTTTAGGAACCACCAAACTGTTTTTCACAGTGGCTGCACTATTTTACATTGACATCAGCAAAGCACAAGTGTTCCAATTTCTTTACATCCTTACCACCTTTTGTTATTAACATTTTTTTTAAGTTTATTTATTTTTGAGAGGGCAGGGGGAGAGAATCCCAAGCAAGCATGGGAGCCCGATGTGGGGCTCAAACCCATGAACTGTGAGATCATGACCTGAGCCAAAAATCAAGAATCAGATGTTTAACTGACTAAGCCACCCAGGCACTGTTGTTTTGGTTTTTTAAAATAGTAGCTGTCCTAATGGGTCTGAAGTGGTATCTTAATATGGTTTGTATTTTTCTAATGGCTAGTGATATTGATCATTTTTTTTCATGTGCTTATTTAACATCTATATATCTGTCTTGGAATAATATCTATTCAAGTCTTTTGCCCATTTTTGTATTGGGTAGTCTCTTTCATTGTCATTGAATTGTAGGAGTTCTTTGTATATTCTGGATACTAACCCTTTAGTAGATATATGATTTGCAAATACTTTCTTCCATTCTGTGAGCTATCCTTCCACTGTCTCTCTTTTTTTAATGTTTACTTTATTTGAGAGAGAGAGAGAGAGAGAGAATGAGTGGGGAAGGGGGAGAGAGAGAAGGGGACAGAAGATCCAAAGTGGACTCTGCACTGACAGCAGTGAACCCATGAACTGTGAGATCATAACCTAAGCCAAAGTCAGAGGCTCAACTGACTGAGCCACCCCTGTCTTTTCACTATTTTGATAGTGTTCTTTTATGCATAGATGTTTTAATTTTGATTATGTTCAATTTATTTACTTTTTCTTTTGCTGCCTGTGTTTTTGGTGTCAGATGCAAGAAATCATTGTCAAATTCAACATCATGAAAATTTCCCTTGAGTTTTTTTCTAAGCACTTTATAGTTTTAGCTCTTGTATGTAGGTCTTTCAACCATTTTTTAAAAAGTTTTTTGTATATTGTGTAAGGTAAAGGTCAAACTTCTTCTATTGCATGTGTATATTTAGTTTTCCCAGCACCATTTGTTGAAAAAACTATCCTTCTCCAGTCTTATTTTCTTTTATGTTTATATGTTATTAGACTCCCTGCATGGTAAGGAAAGTGAGAACTACTCAAATTGGAAGCCATATATAAGTAAAATATACTATACTTCAGTAAATATGGTAACAAAACCAGATAACTATGATATAGAACTATGTTAATGTTACAAATCCAAGTTTCACCTATGTTATAATCCCTACCTCTGCAGCTTGAAATGATTCTTTCTTTTATTGATCTCTTAGTCTATAATATTTTTTATTTTGCATGAGTTTTTTTTACTGAAGTATATTTGACATTAACATTGTCTAGGGGCGCCTGGGTGGCTCAGTCAGTTAAGTGTCCAACTTCAGCTCAGGTCATGATCTCATGGTTCATAAGTTTTGACCCTGCATCAGGTTCTATGCTAACAGCTCAGAACCTGGAGCCTGCTTCGGATTCTGTGTCTCCCTCTCTCTCTGCCTCTACCCTTCTCACACCTTTCTCTGTCTCTCAAAAATGAATAAATGTTTAAAAAAATGTTAATTGTATAAATTTAAGGTGTTATAATATTTTTAAAATTATTAATCGGCTCACCTTTTACTCTAGCCCCAATTTTTTTTTTTTTTTTTTTTTTTAGCTTATAAACAACAGAAATTTATTTTTCACAGTTCTGGAAGCTGGAACGTTCAAGATCATAGTGCTGGCATTTTCAGTGCTTGGTGAGGGCCCACGTCCTAGACTGCACTTTGTCCATAGCTAACAAATCAATGCTGGCTGTTGGCAGGAAGTGTCAGCTCTTCCCCACAGGGTCTTCTCTACCCCATATGGCTGCTTGAATGTCCTCACAATATGGTAGCTAGCTGTCCCTTGAGGGAGTAAGAAAGAGGTTTGTATGATCTCTCAATAGCTGGATAACTCATTGTTACTCTCTCAACTTCATGTTAAAGATCCAATTAGACATGATTTTACATGCATTCAAGGTCCTCTAGTACCATGTCATCAAAAGGAGTAGATTATGGAGGCTGAGAAGTCTCATGATCTGCTATCTGCAGGATGGGTGCCCAAGAAAGTTGGTAGTATAGTTCCAGTCCAAATCTAAAGGCCTGAAAAGCAGGGGAATTAATGGTAGAAGTCCCATAGAGAAGCAACCAACTTTTCTCTGGCATAATTTTTAATGTTCTGTGCCAGAACTCAGAGAGTGAGGTGAGGGACACCTACAGAATCCACTCAGCACTCATGCATATACAATCTAGAAGTACAGAGGAGTCAGTGACCCATGAAACTAACCTTGAGCCATGTGATCAAGAATCAATCCTACCTGATCTAGAGTGGATAATTCTAAGTCCATTCCACATGGCTCCTCAAAAAGCCTTAAAGTGAAGGAGACGCAATTTCCTATAACAACCATTTTCAGATCACACCTTCGTATTGGTTTTCTCTCCTTTCTTGTTTTACTCTCCTTACTTCTATGCAATTACTACCCCCCACCCCCAAATACTTTTACTCAAGGCTTGGTCTCAATCCTTGCTTTCCAGGAAGAACACAGGCTAATACGACAACCTTAGTCTTTTCATATCTCTGGTATCTATTTTTGGCTGGAAATAACAAGTGATTTCTTGTAACCAGTTAAAAAAGGCTAAGAGGAAAGTAGATGTTGGGAGTCAGCAAAGATTTGACTATGTGATTAAGATAGAAACACTTGATTTCTGGGGCGCCTGGGTGGCTCAGTTGGTTAAGCATCCGACTTCGGCTCAGGTCATGATCTTGCGGTTTGTGGGTTTGAGCCCCGCGTCGGACTCTGTGCTAACAGCTCAGAGCCTGGAGCCTGTTTCGGATTCTGTGTCTCCTCCTCTCTCTGCCCCTCCCCTGCTCATGCTCTGTCTCTCTCTGTCTCTCAATAATAAATAAACGTTAAAAAAAAAAAAAAAGGAACACTTGGTTTCTGTATTAGGCTAAGCCAAGGCAATAGCCTGAAAATAGCCATTATGGAATCAGCTATTTTGAAGTCACTGTCAGTTGACTGGAAGCTATAATTTCTCCTGTGTGTCATTATAGTGCCTCCTTCACAATGCAATGCTCTGCAGGGAGAGCTGGTGTGATAGCTTTTCATGTATAACCGTGTCACACTTCTTCCCCTTGTTTGCTTTTTTTTAAAAAATATTTTAATGTTTATTTATTTTTGACAGAGAGACACAGAGCGCAAGTAGGGGAGGGGCAGAAAGAGAGGGAGACACAGAATCCGAAGCAGGTTCCAGGCTCTGAGCTGTCAGCACAGAGCCCGACGCAGGGCTTGAACCCACAAACTGTGAGAGCATGACCTGAGCTGAAGTCGGACACTTAACCGACTGAGCCACCCAGGCATCCCTGTTTATTTTTAAAGCATACAATTCAGTGGATTTCAGTAGATTGACAAAGTTATGAATCATCACCACTATCTAATTCTCATACATTTTTATCACTCCAAACAGAACATTAATAGCCACTCCCAGTTCTCCCCCTCTTCTAAGTCCCTGCCACCCATGAATCTACTTTCTGTCTCTATAACTGGTCTATTCTGGGCACTTAACATTAATGGAATCATATAATATGTGGCCTTTTGTGTCTGGATTGTTTTATTTACAATGTTATCATTTTCAAGGTTCATCCATGTTATAGCATGTGTCAGTACTTCTGGGGTTTCTTCTTGACATTGACCAGCTCCTTGTTACCAGCTGGGTGTCCTGCAATTCAGTTCACTTCTGACACTAACTCCTGGAGTTAGCATCAGACTCCACAAGGTTAAGGGGTCAGTCCCACAAGACTGCCCCCACTGCAGACACCAGCTGCTTCTGGGGTCCCCAGGCTACCCATGTTTCTGCCCAGCCAACCACAAATTCAACCCACATCTTATGTTTGATAATTCACTAGAATAACTCTAGCTCACAGAACTCGGGAAAGCACTTTACTTATTGTTATCAGTTTTAACTCAGAACAGCCACATGGAAGAGATGAATGGGGAGAGTAAGGGGAAGGGAGGTACAGAGCTTCCATGGCCTCTCAGGGCATGCCACCCTCCCAGCACTTTGATGTGTTCACTAACTTGGAAACCCTCCAAAACCCATTGTTTAGGGGTTGTTTTTATGGAGACTTCATCACTAATTGATTAAATCATTAGCAGGTGGTGATTGAACTCAATTTTCCGTCTCTCTTTCCTTCTTGGATGTTGGGAGTGGTACTGAGACTTCTAGCACTAATCCATGGCTGGTGTTGCTTGCAACCAGCTCCCACCGTGAAGCTAGATAGGGGTCTACCAAGAGTCACCTTATTAGTGTGACCTCAGATATGGTTGAAAGGGGCTTGTTATGAACAACAAAAGACTCTCCTAGTACCCTATCACATAGGAAATTCCAAGGGTATTAGGAGCTCTGTGCCAGGAACCAGGAACAAAGACCAAACATCTATATTTCTTATTGGACCAAAATGCTTTATTCCATTTTATGGCTGAATAACATTCCAATGTATAGACATACCACATTTGTCTATCTATTCCTCTGTTGATGGACATTTGGGTTCTTTCTACCTCTGGCTATTGTGAATAGTACTGCAGTGAATATGCATATACAATATTTGTGTGGACATATGTTCTTTGTTTTGTTTTTAGAGAGAGTGTGTAAGTGTGCAGGGGAGGGGCAGAGAGAGAGGGGGAGAAAATATCTCTCTAAGCCCTTCATGGGGTTCAATCCCATGACCCTGGGATCACGACCTGAGCTGAAATCAAGACTTGGACACTCAACACACTGAGCACCCCAGGGTTCCCTGTGTGGACATGTGGTTTCTTTCCTCTTCAGTAAATACCCAGAAATTGAATTGCTGAATCAAATGGTAACTCCACATTTAACTTTTTGAGCAACTGCCAAACTCTTCCAAACACTCCTATTTTTTTTTTTAATTTTCTATGTACACTATTTAGATTTTATCTTCCAATTAACTTTATCAATGCCTTAAAGGAAGGACCAATGTCTTCTACCCCCCCCCCCCCCAACTGCCACAGTATTGACCCTAACACTCTGCACCTCGTAAGAACTCAGTAAGCATTTGTGTGTGATCATGTAATTAAGACAATATGGCCTTTATCATGGGAGTCTGTAGCAAACACAATCTTATTGCCAGCTGGTTGGTAGACATATATATATGGCTTTGTTTGCTTTCTTTACTTTTCATATTTTAGGCAACTGTTGTTGTGTGAAAGAAGGAGTGGGGTTAGAGAGAATGGCTTAGGGGCGCCTGGGTAGCTCAGTCAGTTAAGTATCTGACTCTTGATTTCAACTCAGGTCATGATCTTATGGTTGGTTGGAGCCTGCAACAGGCTCCATGATGATGGTACAGAGCCTGCTTGGGATTCTCTCTCTCCCCCCACCGCCTGCCCCTACCCCACTTGCTCTCTCTCTCTCTCTCTCTCTCTCAAAAATAAATAAATAAACTTTAAAAAAAAAATAAAAAAGAAAGAATGGCTTACCCAGTCCTTCTGGCCAAGTGCTTATACAGATTCCCAGAGAATGTTTATCAGTTCTTATTCAAAGCACTGTATCCAATTTTTTTTTTTTTTGTAGTGTTTATTTTTGAGAGAGAGAGAGGGCACACACAAGTGGGGAAGGGGCAGAGAGAGAGGGAGACACAGAATCTGAAGCAGGCTTCAGGCTCTGCTCTGTCATCACAGAACCTGATGTGGGGCTTGAAGTCATGAACCGTGAGATAATGACCTGAGCCGAAGTCAGACACCTAACCTACTGAGCCACTCAGGCTCCCCATGTTTTGACCTTATTTTTGGAAAGACTCTTTCTACCTGGCAGTACAATGTCTCCTGGCAGCAGTTTTGGCTTCTCATGATCTCCTTGACATAAATACTAGAAAGCAAATCAGCTACCGTGAGCCTGGATAAATTCAATTTACCATCCTACTGGTGACAATGAGGCCTAACATCAGGCAGAAGTTTATTCTTATTTGGGTGGAAACTCTGGAGATACCCTCAGAGTCTAGATATCCATCTATCATGATAGTGTCTACTATTCTCCACAACCACCTCCTCTAGAAATTCTTGACACACCAACCTGTACTTCATGTTCAGATAACAAGTACCTAATCTTGTTCTTGTAAAGGAACACACGCTGAAATCCTGTTCTTGTTAAGGAATGTAGAATGATTGGAAAACATAGTGTTTCAGGACCCATTCTTTAAAACTTCCTGCCATGTCTATCTCTGCTTACACCTCTGATTTGGTCTTGTCAAGCCCATGGAAAGGGGCCTGGTACTCCTGGGAAGCCATTTGTGAAAGAGGACTTCAAGTGGCAGGTGAGGTCAAGTCCAATGGTGTGCAGGGCCTAGGCTAGAGCATGCAACCTGAGGTTTTTCAGTGGATCCCAGCATTCCTGAGTATTTTCCAATGCTGAGAAATGAATTTCTGTAATGATAATAAAAACTAAGATGTCCTGAAATGCTCAGCTCAGCTCAAGGGTGAGATTTGGAAGTTCTCTTTGCCCTCTGCCTTCAGTTTTTCTGCAGCTACTGCTCTATCATCCCCTAAAACTTTCTGAGCCAGAAATGGGAAGAAAACATGGAGACAACTGGAGGCTGGCTTGCCTCACACTGTCGTGTTCCAGCAAGAACTCCAAGGAGTCCAAAATTTCTATTTAAAACAAGACAACATCATGAAAATACATTTGTCTAAGTAGAGGATATATAATTTTTTAATTAATTAATTAATTTACATCCGAGTTAGTTAGCATATAGTGCAACAATGATTTTGGGAGTAGACTCCAACGATTTATCCCCTATGTATAACACCCAGTGCTCATCCCAACAAGTGTCTTCTTCAATGCCCCTTACCCGTTTAGCCCATCACCACTCCACAATTCCTCCAGTAACCCTCTGTTTGTTCTCCATATTTAAGATTCTCTTATGTTTTGTCTCCCTCCCTGTTTGTTTTATTTTTTATTTTTTTTTAACGTTTATTTATTTTTGAGACAGAGAGAGACAGAGCATGAACGGGGGAGGGTCAGAGAGAGGGAGACACAGAATCCGAAACAGGATCCAGGCTCTGAGCTGTCAGCACAGAGCCCGACGCAGGGCTCGAATTCACGGACGGCGAGATCGTGACCTGAGCCGAAGTTGGCCGCTCAACCGACTGAGCCACCCAGGCGCCCCTCCCTCCCTGTTTTTCTATTATTTTTGCTTCCTTTTCCTTATGTTCATCTGTTTTGTCTCTTAAAGTCCTCATATGAGTGAAGTCATATGATATTTGTCTTTTTCTGACTGACTAATTTCACTTAGCATGATACCCTCTAGTTCCATCCATGTAGTTGCAAATGACAAGATTTCATTCTTTTCGATTGCTGAGTGATACTCCAGTGTGTGTGTGTGTGTGTGTGTGTGTGTGTGTGTGTGTGTATACCACATCTTCTTTATCTACTCATCAGTCAATGGACATTTGGGCTCTTTCCATACTTTGGCTATTGTTGCTAGTGCTGCTATAAACATGGGGATGTATGTGTCCCTTTGAAACAGCACACCTGTATCCCTTGGATAAATACCTAGTAGTGCAATTGCTGGGTCGTAGGGTGGTTCTACTTTTAATTTTTTGAGGAACCTCCATACTGTTTTCCAGAGTGACTGTACCAGTTTGCATTCCCACCAGCAGTGCAAAAGAGATCCTCTCTCTCTGCATCCTGGCCAACATCTGTTGTTGCCTGAGTTGTTAATGTTAGCCATTCTGACAGGTGTGAGGTGGTATCTCATTGTGGTTTTGATTTGTATTTCCCAGATGATGAGTGATGTTGAGCATTGTTTCATGCGTTGGTTGGCCATTTGGATATCTTCTTTGGAGAAGTGTCTATTCATGTCTTTTAGCCATTTCTTCACTGTTTTTTAGATGTTGAGTTTGATAAGTTCTTTATAGATTTTGGACACTAACCCTTTATCTGATATGTCATTTGCAAATATCTTCTCCCATTCCGTCAGTTGTAGGGCTTACAATTTTAGGTAGGGGGACCAGAAAATGCCTCACTGAGATGATGACATTTATGTAAAGCACTGAAGGAGGTGAGGGAGTGATCCATGTCGCTAGTTGAAGAGAGTTCTGGCAACAAGGGGACAGCAAGGAGGCCAGTGGCTGGAGTAGAGTGAATGATAAGGAGAAACATTGGAGATGAGATTGGGAATCAGTGGCTAGATCATGTAGAGAGGAAGTAGGCCATTGTAAGGACTTCAGTTTTTACTTCGGGTGAGGTGCACACTCAGTGGAGGGCTGTGAGCCGAAGAGTGACACGGTTATGACTTACATTTTGGAATGATTACTCTCATATATGTGCTGAAATGAGTGAATGAGTGAAAGAAAATGGGGCAAGGAAGAAAATAGAAGAACTAGTTGGCCTTCACTTAACCTGGAAACCAAGAAACAACACTAGAAATGATCTCTTAAAAAAAAGCGTAACTCCTGATCACCTCCTCACTACATTAACGACCCACGTAAGTGCCTGGACTGCTTACTGAGGGTCTCTCCTTGGGCTTGCACTTCTTCAGGAGGGGCAGGGAAGACACTTGAGCTCATGAGAGAAAAGTGGCTGGTTGCTGGTGAGGCTGGAACAGGACCGAAGCAGCTCCTGTGTCACTAGAAACCCGATGCTTTTCAGTTGAGTCAGACAATGCCGTGGCTGGGGAATGTTAGGGAAACCTGCCAAGTTTACAGTCCGCCTCTCTCAGCTTAGACAACCTCTGAGAGAGGAGTGTATCTTTTGAATTTGAAGAAATGAGACAGAGCAGAAGGGAGAACTAACGATTCTCATTAGTATAACAAGCAGACTATGTCAAAATGTGTTGCTGAATCTATTTTGTTCCAACTGTGAGAAAGCAAGACTTATCCATAAACCAAAAGGAAGCCGTAATTGTGGGGTTTAGAATTTAAGGAGCCCCAAAATGGCTTCTCTAGATAAATTTATCTCTGCTAATCATTGTTTACCTCTGTTGTATTCTTTTACTTTTAATTTTTTTTAAACTGGAAGTGAATTTTTTTCCTGGTTATAAAAAATAACACATGTAGTACATGGTTAAAAATTTAAGCAGTACAAAGAAGTAAACATGTAAATTCTCAATAATATGAACATGAAAAGTCTTTCTGAAATTCATCTACGTATCTACCTTATCCCAATAAAAATGCTGTCAGATTTTTTTTTTACAACTAGGCAAGGCAATACTAAAGTAAATGCTGTAAGCAAATATGCAAAAATGGTGATGAAAATTCTGAAAGAGAAAAATAAGAGGGTAAATTAGCCCTAAAAATGAAAATATATTATAAAATTACCATAATTAAAAGTCTGGTAGTGGCACAGGAATAGACAGATTGGTGGTATAAAATAGTATCCAGAAATAGACCCAGCTATACATGGAAATTGGCTGTAAGATAAAGGAAGAATTTCAAGATTTGGGGGGAAAAGATTATTAATAAATACATTGGGACATTTAGCTTACTATCTACAAAATAAAATAAAATCAGATTGTTATCTCATTCCTTATATCAAAACAAATTCCAGATGGATCAACTATTAGATGTTTAAAATGAAACCATAAGAGTGCTGGAAGAAAACATGGGAGAATTTTTAAAAATAATTCTGGGTGATGTTATGGGCTAAATTATATTCCCTGAAAATTCATATGATGAGGTCCTAATCCCCAGTGTCTCAGAATGTGACTATTTTTGGAGGTAGGCCTTTATTTATTTTTATTTGTTTATTTATTTTTTTGGAGGTAGGTCTTTCAAAGTGTAACTAAATTAAAATAAGGTCATTGCTGTGGGCCCTACTCCAATCTGACTTGTGTCAGATTGGAGAAAAGGAGGATAGGACATAGAGATGGAAAAGGAGGTTAGAACATAGGAGAAAAGGAGGTTAGAACACAGAGACGGGACCACATGAAGACTCAGGGACAGGGCAGCAGCCTAAGCCAAGGAGAGAGGCCTCAGAAGAAACCAACCCTGACGATACCTCAATCTCAGGCCTCCAGAACTGAGAGGAAATAAATTTTCTGTTGTTTTAGCCCCCCAGTCTGTGGTATTTTGTTATGACAGCCCTAGCAAATTAATACAGGTGACTAACATCTTTCTCATCAAGATATGAAATTTAGAAGCTGTAGAAGAAATGATTGATACATTTAACTACATAAGCCTTTAAAATTTCTGCACAGAAATGAAAGCAATTACAACAATTTAAAAGCCC
>NW_024412572.1:6479972-6637449 GCF_014898765.1 Herpailurus yagouaroundi
GAGAGAGAGAGAGAGAGAGAATCCCAAGCAGGCTCCTCACTGTCAGCAGGGAGCCCAATGCAGGGCTCAAACCCACAAAGCATGAGTTCAGCACTTGGGCTGAAATCAAGAGTTGGACACTCAACCAACTACTGAGCCACCCAGGCACCCCCCTCTTTGTTTCAGTAACATCTGGAAATTCTAAATTTTATGTGATAACTCCTAGTGGTTTCACACTGAATCCTAATTTAAATTTTAAGCACTGTAGAGGCCAACACTGTATGAGGCTCCTGGTTTAGGACCTCTAGCCTAGATTGCCACCACAGGGGGCCTTCCCTACAGCAGATGAGTACAGAGTGGGCTGTGACTTTTTTAAGATCTCACTGCCATTGAGAGATACAAAATGGGGATTTCTCCTTAGCCATCCAGAATCAATCTCTCCCTCTCCCTCTCCCTTTCTCTCATTGTTTCTCTCTCTCTCTTCCTCTTCTCTCTCTCTCTCTCTCTGTCTCTCTCTTTCTCTCTCTCTCTCTCACAGCCACAAACACACCCATGTGCTCACCCAACTCTTAACTCTTTTTTTTTTTTAGTTTTTTTTTAAATTATTTACTTTTGAGTGAGAGAGAGACAGACAGACAGACAGAGCACAAGCAGGGGAGGGACAGAGAGAGAGAGAGAGAGAAGGAGACACAGAACCCGAAGCAGGCTCCAGGCTCTGAGCTGTCACCACAGACCATGATGCGGGGCTCCAACACGTGAATGCGAGTTCATGCAAGTTCATGACCTGAGCCCAGGTTGGACCCTTAATCGACTGAGCCACTCAGGCACCCCTTTACTCTTAACTCTTAAATATAGTTTGTAGTTACATTATGGAAGAAAACTATTTCCCCATATGTGACATACTGACCCTTCTCTGCTCAGATGGGAATAGCTTTATGATTCTGGTGCGGAGCTGTGTCAGTCACTTCCTTTCCCCCTCACCTTCAATGGTAATATGAGGCTCAGAGGCCTCTACGTGCGTGAGGAACAGGAGCCTTTACAGAGCTGTCAGTTGATTGATGGATACACTGAGAACCTAAAGTAGCTTTTTAAAAAAAAACTCTCCCTGTGCTTTAAGCCAAATCACATTCCCAGGCAGACATCTCTAGAAGGGAAAGAGGAAATGGGAGACTTTATGATCCACTTGCACAAGAACCTTCTCCTGTGACTAAGCATGTGGTGAAAGTTGGGGAAGTATGCCTATTTGCGGAGGGCCGGGGAGGAGGACGCATGTGTATAAAAATGGATAATTTGAAATTTTAACTATGGTTAATTTGGGTAGGGAGATTTGGGATGATTTTGATTGTCTTCTATGTAATTTTTTATATTTCATGCAGTTAACTTGTACTGCTTTTATAAACAAGAGGAAGAACAATAAATGTCATAAAAATGACGTTGTATGTTAATCTCATCTTCCTAACTAGACTGTGTAAACTCTCTGAGAGAGGGACACATTTTTTTATCCTTTCCCATACCTATATTTTAAGGCTCATAATAGGCACTTAAACTGTGGCTGACAATCATTAATTTGAAGTCTTTTCCAGAACTAGTCCCGACAAAACTCATCTAGGCAGAGTAAGTCTTGCCTGGGTCAGAATGACCCTTGAGGATCCATCTGAAAAGCAGAATCTGTGGGTCAGATATGTATTATCCTATACTGACCTCCTAGGCACATCATCATGCCCACTGGGCACCAAGTTTCATAACGCTATATTCCAGGACTCTGCACCAGGAGTCTGTTATTTGGTATTGTTTTAAACTTTGGATAGTATTTACTGATTTACAAGATCTGTCTATCTATATCTATATCTATATCTATATCTATATCTATATCTATCTATCTATATCTATCTATCAATCATCTTCTAGCATTATTGTGAGGTTTAATGAGATAATGTGAAGTACCCAATACAGTGCTTAGGATGTAGTAGGAACTCCAGGCACATAAGCTCTACCCCCCACCCTACTGTCATTTCCCACTTTGCAGCAAAGCTGGAAGAAGGCACAAAGTCAAAAGAGAGATGAATGGATGACAGCTGGCAATAAGAAAGATGTTAGTCAAATTCCACAGGATTAAATGGCTGTGAATCAGAGGTGTTAAGGTCCACTCCCAAGATTCCAAAGAGCAGCTTTTAGTCTTGCAAGAAAAGTTGGTCAAGAGAGGGATAAGTGAGAGGCCTGCTGGAAGAAAGAGGAAGTAATTATTCCTAACAGAGGGTGAAATTGGTCTTGGGATTCCTTCACTGTAATGAGTGACTATTTTGTTGGCCAGAATTGGATTAGCCCAGGGGTATTTAGAGATCTATGTATCTCCCTGGGTCATCTGCATTTTACTGAGGAATAGGAAGATTAATTGCAGGCACCTGCCAGTCTGGTCATCCTACTTAATGTAACCAAGCCTGGAAAGTTCCTCTCATATTCCAGAAGCTGCTCAGTCTCCTGCTTTGATGAGGTTTGCCCATCTGTCCGGAAAAAAGTTCAGGCCACATTTTCCCATGCAATAGAAAAAGCCAATCTCAACAAAACTAGACGTTTGTCCTAAAAATCTGGAAGATTAGCAACCTATGTCTTCAGTAAGGATCCCCAGAAACAGATTGAAAGAGGAGAAATTACAACTGATACCAAAGAAATTCAAGGAGTGACAAAAGACTACTATGAACAATTACATGTCAATAAACTGGACAACCTAGACGAAATTCCTAGAAACATATAATCTTCTAAGACTGAATCATGAAGATGTAAAAAATCTGAATAGATCAATTACTAGTGAGGAGATTGAATCAATTACTGGTGAGGAGATCAATTACTAGTGAGGAGATTCCAACCAGCAAAAGTACAAGACCAGAAGGCTTCCCTGGTGCACTCTACAAAACATTCAAAGAAGATTTAATACCTAGCCATTTTTCAAACTCTTCCAAAAAACTGAAGAGAGGGAATGCTTCCAAACTCATTTTATGAGGGCAGCATTACCCTGATACCAAAACCAGACAAGGACACCATGAAAGAAAGAAAGAAAGAAAGAAAGAAAGAGGAAAAGAAAGAAAGAAAGAGGAACAGAAAGAAAGAAAGAAAAGAGAATTACAGGTCAATATCCCTGATCAACATAAATGAAAAAGCCCTCAACAAAATATTAGAAAATTGAATTCAACAATAAATTAAAAGGTTCATATACCATGGTCAAATGAGATTTATTCCAGGATGCAAAGATGACTCAACATCCACAAATCAATCAACATGATATACTGTATTAACAAAATGAAAGATAAAAATCCTACATTCATCTCAATTAATGCAGAAAAAGCATTTGACAATATTCAACATAAATTATGATAAAAACTCTTAGTAAAGTGGATAGAGAGGGAATGTAGCTCAACATAATAAATACCATATATAACAAGTCCACAGCTAACATCAACAGCAAAAAGTTAAGAGCTTTTTCCTTAAGATTAGGAACAAGGCAAGGATGCCCAGTCTTTTCACTTTCATTCAAAATAGTATTGGAAATCCGAGCCAGAGCAATTAGGCAGGAAAAATAAATAAAAGTCTCCAAAGTGAAAAGGAAGAAGTAAAACAGTCACCATTTGCAGGTGACATGATTTTATAGGTAGAAAACCTCAAAGACTCCACCAAAAAATTGTTAGAACTAATAAATTCAGTAAAGCTGCAGGGTATAAAATCAATGTGTAAAAATCAGTTGCAATTTTATACAGTAACAATAAGCTAGCAGAAAGAGAACATAAGAAAACCATTCCATTTACAATTGCATCAAAAAAAAAATACCTAAGAATAAATTTAACCAAGGAGTTGAAAATCCTATATAATGCAAACTATAGACATTGATGAAAGAAACTAAAGAAGACACAAATAAATGGAAAGGTATCCTATCCTCATGAATTAGAAGAATTAATTTTGTAAAAATGTCCATATTACCCAAAGTAGCCTACAATTCAGTGCAATCCCTATCAAAATTCCAATGGCATTATTCACAGAAATAGAGCAAACAATTCTAAAATTTGCATGGAGATACAAAAAAAAAATCCCGAATAGCCAAAGGAATCTTTTTTAAAAAATATTTTTAGCGTTTATTTATTTTTGAGGAGGGAGGGGAAGAGAGAGGACGACAGAGGATCTGAAGTAGCTCTGCGCCAACAGCAGAGAGCCAATGTGGGGCTCAAACCCACAAACTGCAAGATCATGACTCAAGCCAAAGTCCAACATTCAGCCAACTGAGCCATTCAGGTGCCCATAGCTAAAGGAATCTTGAGGAAGAAGAACAAAGGCATCATCATCCCTGATTTCAAACTGTATTACAAAGCTATATTAATCAAAACAGTATAGTACTGTCATAAAAACAGACACATAGATCAACAGAACAGAATAGAGAACCCAGAAATAAACCCAGGCATATATGGTAAATTAATTAATAACACAGGAAGCAAGAATATGCGATGGGGAAAGGACAGCCTCTTCAATAAATGGTGTTGAGAAAACTGGACAGCCACATGCAGAGAAGAAAGCTGGACCACTGTCTTATGCCAAACACAAAAATTAACTCAAAATTTATATTAAAAACTTAAATGTAAAACCATAAACCATAAAATTCCTAAAAGAAAGTATAGGCAGTAAGCTGTGACTTTTTGCATCTGACTCCAAAGGCAATGGCAACATAAGAAAAAATAAATGAGATTGCTTCAGACTAAAAAGATTCTGCATAGCAAAGGGAATCATCAACCAATTGAAAAGGCAACCTACAGAATGAGAGTGCATATTTGGAAATCCTATATCCATTAAGGAGTTAATATCCAAAATGCGTAAAGAACTCATACATTCAATAACAAAGGAACAAACAATTTAATTTAGAAAATGGGCAGAGTAGCTGAATAAACATTTTTCCAAAGAAGACATATAGAAGACCAACAGGCACATGAAAAGATGCTCAACATTACTAATCATCAGGAAAATGCAAATCAAAACCACGGTGAGATATCACCTCCCACCATCAGAATGGCTATTGTCAAAAGACAAGAAATAACAAGTGTTGGCAAGGATGTGGAGGAAAGGGAGCCTTTGTGCACTATTGGTGAGAATGTAAATTGCTGCAGCCACTATCTAAAACAGTATGGAGATTCCTCAAAAAATGAAAAATAGAACTACCATATGATTCAACAATTCCACTTCTGGATATTTATTCAAAGAAAATGAAAACATTAATTTGAAAAGGTATATGAACCCCTGTGTTCACTGTAGCATTATTTACCATGGTCAAGATATGGAAATAACCTAAATGTTCATTGATAGATGAAAGGAAAGAAGATGTGATTAATATGTGTGTGTATATGTGTGTATGTGTGTGATACTGCATCTCTTTTATATATACCACATCTTTTTTTTAATAGATATATATGATGTGGTTAAAAAGAAAGGTGTGATATATATGTATGTATTTATGTGTATATATAAATAAATAAATACTTAAAAAATAAATTAATCAAAATTTAATAAAATTTTTAAAATTTAGTTTCTCAGTCTTACTAGTCACATTTCAAGAGCTCAATAGCCACACACATAGCTAATGGTTACCATTTGAGCAGCATAGATATAGAACATTTCGTCATTGCAGAAAGTTCAGTGAGACTCCACTTTTGCCAAACAAAAGACAGAAGGAAAGTTTTGTGTGTTTTATAGGTTATAAAAAATTATATTTGGGGCGAGAAAACTGCCAGTACACCCCAGCTGGTCCCTTCTAACACAGCCAGGAAGCTATGGTCTTCATGTTCCAACTATTATTATTAATGAATATGTAGGTTATTTGATTAAAAGTAGAAGGATCTTTGTTTCAGATAAATGGGTCTTTACAAGAGAAGCAGCCCTTGAAAATCTATATTTGTGGATGAAATTGTTCTACTTTTCTCCTGGAACTACCAGGAAATAAGTTAGCTATCAGATCAGAGCAAACTAAAATTTAAAAGGTTCTAGATGAAAAATGAATGTATTGTTACTTGACTTATTAATATTATTGTTTATAAATTTTTCTAAATTAATAATCAGAGAAAATCATCAGCCAGAACATTGTTTCATTACCCAAGTCTGTAATGAACTTGGTGAATACAGCAGATGTATTCCCTTTCTTAATTAGCCTTTTGGGAGAAACCATGTTTTGAATTCCTGCCTGCAGCCCCAGGAGCCTTATACAAAGCATGCTAAGATTAAGCTCTAGAGGAGATCTGTACCAAAAGCTGATTATTGCATATGATTTGGTGAATCTTGAACAGAAACTGGCTAACATGCCAGATGTAACCAGCTAACAAAGTGAAAGACTGTGTCAACATCAAAGACAGAAACCAAAAAGGATGTGACACAAACATATTAAAAAGTTGTACATCAAAAAATTGTCAAAAACAAAATTAAAGGGGCACCTGTGTGGCTCAATTGGTTAAACATCCGACTTCAGCTCAGGTCATGATGTCATGGTTCATGAGTTCGAGCCCCACATCGGGCTCTGTGCTGACAGCTCAGAGCCTGGAGCCTGCTTCAGGTTCTGTGTCTCCCTCTCTCTCTGCCCCTCCCCTGCTCACACTCTGTCTCTTTCTCTCAAAATTAAACATTTAAAAAAATTAAAAAAAAACAAAATTAAAGACAGATGACTTAAATTTTAAAATATTGTTATATATGTGACAGAATCGATATCATTAGTATGTAAGAAGTTTTTACAGATCAATAAAAAATGCCTCAGTAGAAAAATGATCTGGCACAAAAACAGACACATAGACCAATGGAATAGAATAGAAACCCCAGAACTAGACCCACAAACGTATGGCCAACTCATCTTTGACAAAGCAGGAAAGAACATCCAATGGAAAAAAGACAGCCTCTTTAACAAATGGTGCTGGGAGAACTGGACAGCAACATGCAGAAGGTTGAAACTAGACCACTTTCTCACACCATTCACAAAAATAAACTCAAAATGGATAAAGGACCTGAATGTGAGACAGGAAACCATCAAAACCTTAGAGGAGAAAGCAGGAAAAGACCTCTCTGACCTCAGCCGTAGCAATCTCTTACTCGACACATCCCCAAAGGCAAGGGAATTAAAAGCAAAAGTGAATTACTGGGACCTTATGAAGATAAAAAGCTTCTGCACAGCAAAGGAAACAACCAACAAAACTAAAAGGCAACCAATGGAATGGGAAAAGATATTTGCAAATGACATATCGGACAAAGGGCTAGTATCCAAAATCTATAAAGAGCTCACCAAACTCCACACCCGAAAAACAAATAACCCAGTGAAGAGATGGGCAGAAAACATGAATAGACACTTCTCAAAGAAGACATCCAGATGGCCAACAGGCACATGAAAAGATGTTCAGCGTCGCTCCTTATCAGGGAAATACAAATCAAAACCACACTCAGGTATCACCTCACGCCAGTCAGAGTGGCCAAAATGAACAAATCAGGAGACTATAGATGCTGGCGAGGATGTGGAGAAACGGGAACCCTCTTGCACTGTTGGTGGGAATGCAAATTGGTGCAGCCGCTCTGGAAAGCAGTGTGGAGGTTCCTCAGAAAATTAAAAATAGACCTACCCTATGACCCAGCAATAGCACTGCTAGGAATTTATCCAAGGGATACAGGAGTACTGATGCATAGGGGCACTTGTACCCCAATGTTCATAGCAGCACTCTCAACAATAGCCAAATTATGGAAAGAGCCTAAATGTCCATCAACTGATGAATGGATAAAGAAATTGTGGTTTATATACACAATGGAATACTACGTGGCAATGAGAAAAAATGAAATATGGCCTTTTGTAGCAACGTGGATGGAACTGGAGAGTGTGATGCTAAGTGAAATAAGCCATACAGAGAAAGACAGATACCATATGGTTTCACTCTTATGTGGATCCTGAGAAACTTAACAGGAACCCATGGGGGAGGGGAAGGAAAAAAAAAAAAAAAGAAGTTAGAGTGGGAGAGAGCCAAAGCATAAGAGACTGTTAAAAACTGAGAACAAACTGAGGGTTGATGGGGGGTGGGAGGGAGGAGAGGGTGGGTGATGGGTATTGAGGAGGGCACCTTTTGGGATGAGCACTGGGTGTTGTATGGAAACCAATTTGACAATAAATTTCATATATTAAAAAAAAAAAAGAAAATGACCAAAGTGTAAGCAAGTCACAAAACAATAACAACCCAGAAGGCTAATAAATAATAGACATTTAGTGTCTAGAATAGTACCTGTCACATGGTACTCAGTAACTATCCACTGCATGAATGAATGTCTGTTAAAAAATGTTTGACTTCAGGACTAAGCAAATAACTGCAAATTAAAATAACAGTGAAATATCATCTTCGCCTGTCAGCTTTGCAACAACGAAAAATAATAACTGTTGATGGGAGGGTAGAGAGGTATAAATTTTTGGTGGGAAAGTTGACAATATGGAAAAAGCTTTGTCTAAACCTTTGACACAGCAATTTCTAGGAAGTTGTTCTATGAAAATTCTTTGAGGGGTGCCTGGATGGCTCAGTTGGTTAACCATCCAAATCTTGGTTTGGGCTCAGATCATGATCTCATGGTTCATGAGATCAAGCCTCACGTTGGACTCCTAGCTGACAGTGTGGAACCTGCTTGGGATTCTCTGTCTCTCTCCCCTCTCTCTCTACCCCTCCCTGCTTTTGTGTGTGTGTGTGTGTGTGTGTGTGTGTGTGTGTGTGTGTGCACATGCACACACACAGACACACTCTCTCACACACAAATAAATAAACTAAAAAAAATTTTTTTTTAATTATTTGAAGTGCTCACACCTATGTATACAATGGTAAGGTAGATGATACGTATTTTTTGTTGTTTGTTGGGTCATTCTTTATAATGTACCCTCCAGGGCTTAGTATTTGGTACATAGACATAGGATGCAACCAAGTCAAGCCACTCCTTCCACAGAATTATCCAAGTTGGAGATGGAAAAGGAGTTTTCTCTTTGTCCTTGGCATTCTGGCTGTCAGGGTTAGCTTCAGAACTGACAGTGACAATGTTCTGTACTAGAATGTGGCCATATACAGAAGTAGAAATGACATTGAAAGATGGAGAGAGACAGAAAGAGAAAGTATTCTGGTGTAATTTGAGTCAATAGATCCAGTTAACCCTAAGGCTAGTCTACATTCTTCGTTTCTGTGGTTGTGTTACATGAGTAAATTAATGCTACATTTTTGTTAAATTAGCATGACTGTGGACTTCCTATGAAGATGGAAAACAGGGACCAAACTTACCCTCTCACCCAAAACAACTAAAATCTTACACAAGATATTTTTTTAAATAATTATTTTCAAGACATTGAATATCAGGCCATGAAGAACAATGATCCCCGAGAGATGGGAAACAAATGAGGTAAGCCCTATGATTGCCCAGCTTACTGCCTTGAGAGAATTTCCAGATGGTGGCATGGAAAGGTGGAATCTAGGGAGAGTCTGGCAGATTCCCTGGGGTGAGGAGTTGGAGCAGAGAGTCCAGGGATATCAAGACAGGTCGAGTTTGCAATGTAGAATACTAGCAAGGAGACAGCTATGTACACAGAGAAAAATGACTAACAACAACAACAACAACAAAACTCTAGAGATCTTCAGAGGGTCCCTTTCAAGTATGCAGCAGAATACTCCCCAACACATGAATGTGAGGAAACTGTTAAAGAAAAGAACCACTTGAAAGTATTGTGGGAACAGTAACTAGAACTCACTGGGACCAGAATAGTGCCTGTTCCCACCAGCCAGACTGGCAAGCTCATAATTCACAAGGCATTAAGTAAAGTACTCAGAAGGATCTAACCTCAGTCATAGAGCAAAATTGGCCCTAGGCTAAATGTTGCTCTGGGCCTGCCTAACAAATTTTAAAAGCAAGACTTGAAAAGATCAAACTGTTTCTAAAAAACTGTGTTCCAGAACAAATTTAAGAATATAGGGGAACCTAGGTGGCTTAGTCAGTTAAGTATTAGACTTCGGCTCAGGTCATGATCTCAAGATTCATGAGTTTGAGCCCCGTGTTGGGCTCTCTGCTGACAGCTCAGATTGTATGTCTCCCTCTCTCTGCCCCTTCTCCACTTGCATTCTGTCTCTCTCTCTCAAAAATAAATAAAACATAAAAAAAGAATGTTTATGGAACTACAAAAATATCCAGCACTCAACAAGGTAAATTCACAAAGAATGGCATTAATAAAAAATGACTGGGCATACAAAGAAGCAGGAAAATATGAACCATAATGAGGAAAGTAATTAATCAACCTGACCCAGAAGTGATGCAGATATTAGAATTATCAGGCAAGAACATTAAAATAGTTATTATAACTCTATAGGTTCGAAAGTCTAGAGGAAAGATTAGATATGTCAAGTAGAGACACGAAAGATGTATTTTTTTAAGTTTATTTATTTAGAGAGAGAGAAAGAAAGAGAGTGCGTAAGGGGGGGGAGGGGCACAGAGAGAGGATGAGAGAGAGAATCCCAAGCGGGGTCCACACTGTCAGCACAGAGCCCAACCAGGGGCTCAAACCCATGAACCATAAGATCATGACCTGAGCGAAATCAAGAGTCGGACACTTAACCGACTGAGCCACCTGGGCACCCCATGGAAGATATTTTTAAAAACCCAAATTGATGGGAAGCAAGCTGGTGCAGCCACTCTGGAAGACAGTATGGAGGTTCCTCAAAAAATTAAAAATAGAACTACCCTATGACCCAGCAATTGCACTACTAGGCATTTATCCAAGGGATACAGGTGTGCTGTTTCAAAGGGACACATGCACCCCCATGTTTATAGTTTATAGCAGCACTATCAACAATAGCCAAAATATGGAAAGAGCTCAAATGTCCATCGATGGATGAATGGATAAAGAAGATGTGGTGTATATACATACACACACACACACACACACACACACATACATACATATATATATATACGTATACACACACACACACACACAATAGAGTATTACTTAGTAATCAAAAAGAATGAAATCTTGCCATTTGCAACTACATGGATGGAACTGGAGGTATTATGCTAGGTGAGATTAGTCAGAGAAAGACAAAAATCATATGACTCCACTCATATGAGGACTTTAAGAGACAAAACAGATGAACATAAGGGAAGGGAAACAAAAATAATATAAAAACATGGAGGGGGACAAAGCATAAGAGACTCATAAATATGGAGAACAGAGGGTTACTAGAGGGGGTATGGGTTGGGGGATGGGCTAAATGGGTAAGGGGCATTAAGGAATCTACTCCTGAAATCATTGTTGCACTATATGCTAACTAATTTGGACATAAATTTAAAATAAAATAAAATTAAGTATCATGTTGGAAAAAAAAAAAGAGGAATAAGATACTAAATAAATAAATAAATACCCAAATTGAACTTTTAGAAATGAAAGCTATAACGTATGAGATGATTACGATACTGAGTGTAATTAATGGTAGATTATCCACAATGTTTTCAGAGTTCATCCTTGTTGTAGCAGGTATTAGTGCTTCATCCTTTTTTATGCCTCAATAATATTCATTGTATGGATAGACCACATTTCATTATGCCATTCATTAGTTGATAGACATTGAGATTGTTTCTACTTGTTGGCTGTTGTGAATAATGGTGTTGTGAATATTCATGTGTAAGTTTTTAAGTGGACATATGTTTTATTTCTCTTAGCTATATACCTTGAAGCAGAATTTTTATACTTCTTTATCCTTCTGATCTCCATTTATCATATGTGGAAATTGCCTAATTGTACCTGGAATTGTGGGAATTGCATCATAACCCTTTGTGTAACTTTTTGAAGAAGTGACAGTTTTCCAAAGCAGTTACATTACTTTACATTTCTACCAACAGTGAAGTCCAATATACCTATTTTTGGTTGTTGTTCCTTGTGCTTTTCCTGTCATATCTAAGAAACCATTGCCTAACTAAAAGTAACACAAAGATTCAGTCTTATGTTTTCTTTTAAGTGTTTTATAGATTTAACTCTTCCTTTTGGGTCTATGGTCCATTTGAGTTAATTTTTGTGTGTGGTGTGAAGTAGATATTCAATTTCATTTTTTTGCCTGTGGCTATCCAATTGCTCCAGTACCATTTGTTGAAAAGACTGTTCTTTCCTGCTGAGTGGTCTTGGCATTCTTGTTGAAAATCAACTAATCATAAATGTAAGGGATTATTTCTTGGACTTTCGATTCTATTCCTTTGATCTATGTTTTTGTTTATATGCCAATTCCACCCTATGTGGATTACTGTAGCTGTAGTATGTTTTTGAAATCAGGAAGTGTGAGTGCTTTAACTTTGTTCTTCAAGATTGTTGGCTATTCCCTTGAGATTCCATACAGATTTTAAGATCAGCTTTCAATTTTTGCAAAGAAGCCAGCTGAGATTTTGATAAGGATGATGGTGAACCTGTAGTTTAATTGGAAAGTATTGCATCTTAACAATATTAAGTCTTTCAATCAATGAACATGGGATGTCTTTTTATTTATTTAGGTCTTCCTTGATTTTTTTTCACAGCATTTTATAATTTTTAGTGTATACGTTTTATACTTTTTTTTGCTAAATTTATTCCTAATTATCTTATTCTTTTTGATGCTGTTGTAAATGGAATTGTTTTCTGAATTTCATTTTTTGTTTCTTCATTGTTACTTACAGAAATACAATTGATTTTTCTATATTGATTTTTTTTCTTTTTTAAAATCATGTTATTTATTTATTTTTTAATGTTTATTTATTTTGGGGAGAAAGAGAGCACGATCAAGGGAGGGGCACAGACAGAGGGGGACAGAGGATCTAAAGTGGGCTCTGCCCTGACAACAGTGAGCCCAATGTGGAAGAGAGAGGCAAACAATAAAACAGACTTTTAACTATAGAGATCAGACTGAGGGTTGCTGGAGGGGAAGTGGACAAGGGGATGGGTTAAGTGGGTGGTGGGTATTAAGGAGGGCACTTGTTATGAGGAGCACTGGGTGTTGTACGTAAGTGATGAATCACTAAATTCTACTCCTGAAACTAACATTACACTACATGTTAACTAAGTGGAGTTAAAAAAAAATCTTTTTAATGTTTATTTATTTTTGAGAGACAGAGAGAGACAAAGAACAAGCATGGGAGGGACAGAGAGAGAGACACAGAATCCGAAGCAGGCTCCAGGCTCCGAGCTGTCAGCACAGAGCCCGAGGCAGGACTTGAACCCAGGAACTGCGAGATCATGACCTGAAGCGAAGTCGGATGCTTAACTGACTGAGCCACCCAGGTGCCCCATTAACTAGCTGGAGTTTAAATAAAAACCTGAAATAAAAAATAAAGTCATTTAAAATTTTTATTATTACTGTTTAACAATGAGGAGATGCAGTTTATTTACACCAGCAGCTATAGGGGCAAGGGGAATACATAGTGAGTAGCAATTTGTATAGGTTGGACTAATTATGCAAAAGTAATAATATCCAAAACAAAGGACAGCGGTGAGCTTCGATACAGTTCCCCAGTGATCCCAGAATGTGATAATGCCAGGCAATGGCCCCCAGACATGTGGTGGTGGGAAATAAGGTATGGAAGAGAAAGCCACATACCACAAAAATGTGTAAAAATCCCTTTCCCACCCATACACACACACACACACACACACACAGATATATAATAGAATTGCAGGGTGATCAATATACCTAATTGAAGGAGGAAGGAAGGATAGGAATTCTGCTGTTAGAGAGAGGATTGGTAGAGAAAGAGAGAGTTCCTAACCACTACTAACTATATGGTAGGGAGCATTCATGCCCCAGAAAAAAAAGGAGTTAGTTTATCCCCTCAGGGTACCTGTTGGACCAAGCCCACCTCATGCCCATCCAAGATAAGCCTAGGGCTTATCTCCCTAATAATGGGAGAGCAAAAAACAAAAACAATAACCAAGAGGGAGGTAATATGAACCAACGATTATTCAAAATTACTTTCCACTTTTTCTCCTCTAACCAAAAGGAAGACCAGAAAGGAAACAGTAATGTCACAATCAGAGCTTCCTGTCTGTAGGAAGAGTAGACCATGATGTTTCCTTCAGCCTAGACGTTATTTAGAAGTAGGCCAGAGTTTCATTTAGACTCTCCTTTCCTTCTGCATCCACTCAGAATGAGGTATCTATAAAGTCAAGGGCAGATAACCCAAAATGATTTTAGCTCTAACCAAGGTTTAACTTTCTAAAATGGTATCACAATTCTTGGATTGAGGACCAGTTTGTAACTTGACCTGAACCCTGACCAGGACAATTCTAGGAGGAGAATGCAATAATAGACAGTCTTTTAAAATGTTTTTTCTATATTGATCTTGTATCTTTAAATTTGCTAAACTTGATATTAGTTCTAATAGTTTTTTAGTAGATTCCTTAGGAGTTTTTTTAATATATAAGATGATGTCATCTACAAATAAACATGGTTTTCCTTTCCCATCCATTCTAGTTTAATTGCCCTGGCTTGGACCTCTAATACAATGTTAAAAAAACTGGCAAGAGCAGACATTTTTGTTTTGTTCCAAATCTTAAAGGAAAGCAGTCAGTCTGTCACCATGAAGTATGATGTTAGCTATGGGTTTGCATTGCGTTTATGTTTTCTAATTAAGCATCTTGCTAAATTCATCCTGGTCTTTCACCAGTATTTTACACATAGTTTTGAAATTTACTAATCTCTCAATCACCTATTGGGTATTTAGAATTAACAGAGCTAGTTGGTTTTTTTTTTTTTATAATTTTATTTCCTGGGGGGCACCTGGGTGACTCAGTAGGCTAAGTGTTCAACTTGGTTTCGGCTCAGGTCATGATCTCATGGCTTCACGGCTTTGAGCCCCATGTCAGGCTCTGTGCTGGCAGAGCGGAACCTGCTTGGAATTCTTTCTCTCGCTCTCTCTGCCTCTCCCCCCAACTCACGCTGTATCTCTCTCTCACAAAATAAATAAATAAAGTTTTAATATAATTTTATTTATTTTTAATTTTTTTAGAGAGAGAGAGAGAAAGCGAGTGGGAGAGGAGCAGAGAGAGAGGGAGAAAGAGAATCTTAAGCAGGAATCAGTGCAGGGCCTGACGTAGGGCTTGATCTCACAACTATGAGATCATGACCTGAACCAAAATCAAGAGTCAGACACTCAACCAACTGAGCTACACAGCTGTGGCCCCCAAATGGAGCTAGTTTTATCCTCAGTTGTGTTATACAAACACTTGAACCCAGCTACCGGTTTATTTCCACTTCATGATGGCAGTAACAAAAAAAGATATCTTTACCATAACATTAATCTCCTTCAAGGCTCTCTTAAGCTTAATGCAAATATGGTGGAGGCATAGCATAGTTTTTATAATCCCTTTGATGACTATTTGAATGATCACAATGCCTTGCACATAGCAGGTTCTCAATAAGTATGTGATGTATTGTTGTGGGTTAACTGATAATAGGAGAAGGCATAACATGGGAAAATAAAATCCAAAGGGAATCCAGATTTCAAGTTTTAGATAGTAATTTTTATCCCAGCATCCTTCCCATAATTTTTCCCTAAGCTTCTTTATCCTTTTGTCTTCTTTATCATATATGTAAGTAGCCTAAAAGGCAAGTCAAGAGAAGAAAAAGGTCTGAATAATCCACAGTCTAATTTGAACCTGAATTATTAAAAGGAATTGGTATACAATACTATGTTTTTATAACAAATTCTTATCATCAGGAAAATTAATTCCATGTTGGGACTGGGAAGACTTCTGTATTCAACAAGCATTAGCCAGTTTCAAAGGAATATTGTAGGTTTAACATGCCTGGCTAGTAGAAGAATGTCAGAATCATACAGCAAATAATTTAGTTTCCTTAGGCCATAGTTTATCTCTTTTTAAAATGGGGGGTGGAGTGGGAAATAGGACTAGATTATCTCTAAGGGCTCTTCTAGCTTCTTCTAGGACCTTGTTTTATGATTCTATTGAAGACATTTTTTTTTTTTTTTGTCTCTAGGAAGGTATTATTTTATATGCTACACTAAATATAATCAAAAAACACAATGTAGATATAAACACTTTTCCTTTTTATTTTGGGATGGTGGAAAGAGGTGCTAGGGAATTTGTCTAATGTTGACAAGGATCAGGGAATGAAAGAATCTTTGAGTTGAAAGAGTCCTACTCTCCAATGTGGAAATTCCCTTCAATATCACTGAATATCAGTCATCCAGCTTCTGCTTGAACATTTGCTGTAACAAGGAGTTCACTGGCTCACAGGACAGTTGATTCTAATTTAGAGGAGCTTTAATCATGACCAAATTCTTGCTTATATTAAGCTGAAATCTGTCTCCTAGTAACTTTTACCCTTTTGCCCTTTGGAGTCACACAAAATAAATCTAATCCATTTTACACACACAAGTCCTTCAGACATTTAAAGAATGTTACCATGTCTCCCCCAAATTCTCTTATCCATGCTGTTTCTCAGGTTTTCACTGTTTCTATAGGACATGATTTCCAAGACTTTTGCCATCCTGGGCTCTATTAACTGGGACTTATTTGATCAATTTCTTCTTTAAAAATAGTGCTCAAGGAGCACCTGGGTGGCTCAGTCGGTTGAGCATCCGACTTCGGCTCAGGTCATGATCTCGTACTCTGTGAGTTTGAGCCCCGCATAGGGCTCTGTGCTGACAGCTCAGAGCCTGGAGCCTGCTTCAGATTGTGCATGTCTCTGTCTCTCTGCCCCTCCCCCACTCATGCTCTGTCTCTCTCTCTCTCTCTCTCTCTGTCAAAAATAAACATTAAAAAAAATAAATATATAAAAATAGTGCTCAGAACTGAACACCATATTACAGATTAGTGGTTCTTAAGCTCTTTTTCTTTGATGGGGGAGAAATCAAAGACACACCTTTGGGAGTCCAGTGAAAACTATGCATGCTCTCCTTTAAAAGAATGTAGACAAAAAACTCATCATTGCATAGGCTATTCTGGGAGTTTGAGAATTGTCTAAAACCCACATCTGTAGACCTCAGTTATTAAATGGTATTTATGGAGTAAAACAGGTCTATCACTTTCCTTAATTGAATATTTGATAAAGTCAAAGGTTTTTATCCCATGTTTGTTCATTTGAATATTTAGCTTGTCAGTTTTGGCAAATAGTGGATTTCTTCCCTCCCTCCCTCCCTCCTTCCTTTTCTTCCCTTTTCTGTTGTTGTTAATAAAATATCTCCAAAGATTACTTGTATAGATAATTATTTAATTTTTTATTTTTTACATTTACTCATTTTTGATAGAGAGAGACAGAGCACAAGTGGGAGAGGGGCAGAGAGAGAAGGAGACACAGAATCCAAAGCAGGCTCCAGGCTCCCAGCTGTCAGCACAGAGCCCAATGGCTGGGCTCGAACTCAAGAGCAGTGAGATCATGACCTGAGCCAAAGTCCCATGCTTACCCGACTGAGCCACCCAGGTGCCCCTTAAGTGTAAGTTTAGATCTTTTATACATATCTCTGTAAAATTTTATTTTGATCATTTGGCTTGTTGAGATCTTTTAAAATATTGGTTTGATACTCACAGTATTAATTAGCAATCTCTCCAAGCTTCATGTCATCTGAAAATTTAGTTCGTGTTTCTTTTAGTGTTTGCAAAAGACAAATTGTTGAATAGCACAGGCAAAGGACAGAGTTGTGTGGCATATTCCTGAAGAACTCCTTTCAGTATATTAGCTATATTTTTTGACACCTTTCAGCTCACATTTCTCCATCTGCCCATAAAAATGACCTAAGGGGGACACCTGGGTGGTTCAGTCCATTAAGCATCTGACTTCAGTCAGGTCATGATCTCACGGTTTGTGAGTTCAAGCCCCGAGTCAGGCTCTGTACTGACAGGGTGGAGCCTGGAGCCTGCTTCAGATTCTGTTGTCTCCCTCTCTCTCTGCCCCTCCCCCACTCACGCCCTGTCTCTCTCTCTCTCTCTCTTTCTCAAAAATAAACATTTTTTTAAAATAAAAAAAAAGTGACCTAAGGGATTTTGTACTAAGTCTTGATAAAAAGAAAATGACACTATAGCTTACTTTTTTTTAAATTTACCAGGGTTGTACTTTTATCAGAAAAGAAAATGAAGGGCTCCTGGGTGGCTTGGTCGGTTAAGTGTCGGGCTTTGACTCAGGTCATGATCTCGCTGTTCATGAGTTCGAGCCAAGCGTCTGGCTATGTGCTGACAGCTCCGAGCCTGGAGCCTGCTTCAGATTGTGCATGTGTCTCTCTTTCTGCCCCTCCCCCACTCCTGTTCTGTCTCTGTCTCTCTCTCTCTCTCTCAGAAATAAATAAAATATACATTTAAACAAAGAAAAGGAAATGAGATGGGGCACATGGCTGGCTCAGCCAGTATAGCATGCAACTGGTGATCTCAGGGTCGTGAGTTGGAGCCCCAACTTGGATGTAGAGAGAACTTAAAAATAAAGTATTTTTAAAAAAGAAAAGGAAATGAGGATTATTACAAAGAGTTCAGATTGTTTTAGGATTGATACATATTTATCATTTTTTGCAGCAGTAGCATGCACTCCTGAGAAGATTTATGCAAATAATATATTAATAATTACTAACAGCCTGGTACTGTTCTCAATTTGTTTATATCTGCTCATTTATTTAACCTAAAAACCTATGAGGTGGGTAGTGTTAGTATCCCCATTTTTTATAGATGAGGAAGAAGGCTGAGGGAGGTTAAGGAATTTGTGCAAGTTAAATAGTCATTAAGTGACAGGATTTGAACCCAGATTGTTTTTTCCTGAGAACTCACATGCAAATTTAGTCTCCTCTGTCATGATGTCTACCCTGCTTCCACAGTACATATCTGTCAAAGAGAATGAACAGAGCACCCTTAGCACTTGCTATTTGCACAGAAAAGTATGCTTTAAGATAGACAGGTTTTTCTAATCAGTAAATATGAGGGGGAAAAAATGCTAAGATTCAGTAAAAGCCAATGCTTTGGTCTACATGGAGGTTCTAATGTGACATCAGACCACCTACTAGTCAAGTTTAATCATTGCCTGGGTGGCTAGGGCCAAACTGTTCCCTTTCTATTTTTCCCTGTCTGTTATTCGCTTTCACAATTTTCCTGTCTGCTTTCTCCCATTCTTCTTCCTTCCTCAGCAGGATTGTGGGGAAATGGGAAGAAGAGTAAGACTATGTGAAGAGCTTTCAGTTTGAAAGACAATACAAAATGCTGTTAAAATCGATCTGTCCTGAACAATAATCCCTTAAAGACCATTAGCACACTCTAGTAATTAAAACTACAGTAAATTAACCAGTTTTGGTATGCCTTTACATCAACACTTTTTATTTATTTATTTAATTTTTTTAATGTTTAATTTAAAAATTTTTTTAATGTTCACTTATTTTTTTACAGAGAGAGAGAGACAGCGTGAGCAGGGAAGGGGCAGAGAGAAAGGGAGAATCCAAAGCAGGCTCCAGGCTCTGAGCTGTCAGCACAGAGCCCAAGGTAGGGCTGGAACCCATGAACTGCATCACCTTTTATTTATTTAAAAACAATTTTTTTAAGTTTATTTATTTAGAGTGAGAAAGAGAGAGCACATGTGCAAGCTGGGGAGGGGCAGAGAGAGAATCCCAGGCAGGCTCCATGCTGTCAGCACAGAGCCTGACACGGGGCTTGAACTCAAGAATGGTGAGATCATGACCTGAGCTGAAACCAAGGGTCAGGTGCTCAACCAACTGAGCTACCCAGGGGCCCCATGTCATTACCTTTTAAAAACACAGATATGCACCCCACTTAGAAAACTATTTAATCCTAAATTAAATGTGAGGATTAGGACAGCTGGCTTCAGTTAAATTAAGAGTTACATAAATAGCCAGCTGCAAGTTTAAGGATTATTGTTGATGAGGGATTTTAACTGTGGAGTGGACTGTTGTCAGGACTAGGCAGGTCAAACTTTGACACAACATTGATTGTCCCTGGTGCTTTTATTTTTTACCTGAAAAAATATGTATAAAAACTGACTGGGAAGGTCTTTTAAAAATCCCATTTTATATTAAATAAATACCCAAAGCCTATAGTGTGTTAGAAGCTGACAAGGTATCATAATATCTAAATGGATTTGTTGACCTTTCAAATGGAGCTTGGCTCTCATGTCGATTTATCACAATTTCCTACTTATTTCCTTCCCCACCTTTTCCCCATTGTCAACTCTTGTTATTCTCAGTGGTCATGGAAAAAATATATTAGTTTGAGAGCCTTAATGTGACCAAAACAACACAGACTAGCAGGTCGTCTCTCCTCCTTACTGAACTATTTCTTTCTTTCCTTTCCTTTCCTTTCCTTTCCTTTCCTTTCCTTTCTTTTTTCCTTTCCTTTCCTTTCTTTTTTCCTTTCCTTTCCTTTCCTTTCTTTTTTCCTTTCCTTTCCTTTCCTTTCCTTTCCTTTCCTTTCCTTTCCTTTCCGGTGTAATTGGTATACAACATTATATTAGTTTCAGATGTATAACATAGTGATTCTATATTTGTATATATTGCAGAATGATCACCACAATTAGTCTAGTTAACATATGTTTACTGAAGTATTTCATTTGGGCTGATTATAGAGCCTCTAAGAGTTAAAAGCCTTTAACACAAAGCTTGTACCAAAAAACAGGATCTCATTAGTTGTTCATTTTGGTCTTCCCTGCAACTCCTCAAGAGAATGCTCTAGTGATAGTATCCAGACCAATTATATATTTTCTACATGTGATTAAAATGCAACGGGATTATTAGCTTGCATAGACTTCGAAGTGGGGGTGCCTGGGTGGCTCAGTCGGTTAAGCATCTGACTTTGGCTCAGGTCTAATCTCAAAGTTCATGAGTTTGAGCCCTGAGTTGGATCTGTGCTGACAGCTCAGAGCCTGGAGCCTGCTTCAGATTGTGTCTCCCTCTCTCTCTGCCTCTCTCCTGCTCATGCTCTCTCTCTTTCTCCTTCTCTCTCTGTCTCTCAAAACTAAATAAATGTTAAAAAGTTATTAAAAGAAATGGTCTTCTTATGAATTAAACTGTCATTGTATTAATGTGAAAATAGAAATCAAATTTTGGAAAGGAGGAATGAGTTTAAAGGTGAGTTAGGGCAAATTGGATGACTGGGTGAATCCAACTGGAATGGAGAGGGAAAGCAAATGAGGCTCTAGATCTTTTTTATTTTAATTAATTAATTTTTTAAAATTCTTTTTTATTATGTTTATTTATTTTGAGACAGAAAGAGAGAGAGACAGAGTGCAAGTGAAGGAGGGGCAGAGAGAGACACAGAACTGAAGCAGGCTCCAGGCTCTGAGCTGTCAGCACAGAGCCAGATGCAGAGCTTGAACTCAAGAACCGCAAGATCATGACCTGAGCCAAAGTTGGACACTTAACAGACTGAGCTGCCCAGGCCCCCTGTTTCTTTTATTGTTGAGTAGCATTTCACTTAATGGAAATATCACAATTTATTTACCCATTTACCTATTGATAGATATTTGGTTGTTCTTTTTGAACTGTCATGAATAAAATTGCTTTGAAATTTTTCATATAAGTCTGTGTGGACATACATTTCCATTTCTTTTGGGTAAATGCCTAGCAGTGGATTTGTGGATCATATGGTAAGTGTATATTCAGCTTTATTAAAAAGTCTAACTATTTTCCAAACTGGCTGTACCATTGCATTCCATTTAGCAATATACAGGAGAACCAGATGTTCTACATCCTTGCCAACACTTGGTATTCTCTGTCTTTTTAATTTAGACATTCTCATGAGTATGTGGTACTATTTCATCGTGGTTTCAATTTCATTTTCCTTAATTACTAATGATGTTGTATGTCTTTTCATACGCTTATTTGTCATTCATTTATGTACTTTGGTAAAGTATCTGTTCAATCTTTTGCATACTATTTTTTTTTGCACTGTTTATCTTAAGGTTGAATTGTAAGAGTTCTCCACGTATTCTGTTTACAAATCTTTTCCCAGATATCTTTTTTTACAATATTTACTCTCAGTCTCCGGGCTTTTCATTTTTGTAACATTCTTTTATTTATTTATTTATTTATTTATTTATTTATTTTAAATGTTTATTTATTGAGAGAGAGACAGAACACAAGTGAGGGAGACACAGAGAGAGAGGGAGACACAGAATCTAATGCAGTGCTGACAGCTCAGAGCTCGATGTGGGGCTTGAACTCACAAACCATGAGATCATGTCCTGAGCCGAAGTTGGATGCTTAACCAACTGAGCCACCCAGGCGCTCCTATAACATTCTCTTTTAAAGAACAGATTTTTTTTTTTTATGAAGTCCACTTTAATAATTTTTTTCTTTTATAGTTTGTGCTTTTCATGTCCTAAAAATTCTTTACCTAACCCAAGGTCACAACAATTTTCTTCTGTTTTCTTCTGGAAGTTTTAGAGCCTTAACTCTTATATTTAAGCATATGATCCATCTTGAGTTTATTTTTGTGCATAGTATGAGGAAAGAATCAATGTTTATTTTTTTCTATATGGCCATCCAAATGTTCCAGCATTATTTGTTGTAAAGTTATTTGTTTTCCCTATTGAATTACCTTATCACCATTGTCTATGTGTCTTGGCATGTTCTATTCTGGTCCAGTGATTATTTGTTAATCTTTATGTCTGTACCACACTGCTTTGACGACTGCAGCTTTATAGTTAAGTCTTGAAATCAGGTAGTATAAGTATTTCAACTGTGTTCTTTTTGCAAATTGTTTTGGCTATACCAGGTTCTTTGTATCTCCATATAAATTTAGAACCAGTTTGTCAATTTCTATGTTTAAAAAGATTGCTGGGATTTTGATTGAGGTTGTGGTGAATCTATACATCAGTTTGGGGAGAACTGACATCTTAATACTGAGTGTTCTGATCCATTTATTTAGGTCTTTAATTTCTCTCAGCAATATTTTGTGGCTTTTAATACCTAAATCTTGTACATAGTTTGTTAAATGTTTTCCTAGGTATGTTTTTTTACTCTATCTTAAGTGATATTTAAAATTTTGTATTTACGGGGCGCCTGGGTGGCGCAGTCGGTTAAGCGTCCGACTTCAGCCAGGTCACGATCTCGCGGTCCGGGAGTTCGAGCCCCGCGTCGGGCTCTGGGCTGATGGCTCAGAGCCTGGAGCCTGTTTCCGATTCTGTGTCTCCCTCTCTCTCTGCCCCTCCCTCGTTCATGCTCTGTCTCTCTCTGTCCCAAAAATAAATAAACGTTGAAAAAAAAATTTTGTATTGACATTTAAAAAATAAAAGTTGTATATATCTAAGGTGTACAACATGATGAGCCATTATACATATCCATAGTGAAATGATGAGTATGGTCAAGCTAATGGATATATCATCTCCTCACATAACTACCATTTTGTGTGTGTGATGAGTGCACCTAAAATCTACTCTCTTAGCACATTTCCAGTGTTCAATACAGTATTATTAAGTATAGTCATTCTGCCTATACATTAGCTCCCTAGACCAAATCATCCTACATAACTGCAACTTTGTACGCTTTGACCAACATCGCCTCGTTTCCCCACTGCTACCTCCGCCCAGCCCCTGGTAACCACCACTATTCTCTGATTTATGAGTTTGACTTTTTTTTCTTTTTCCTTTTTTAGATTGCACATATAACTTAGATCATACAATATTTGTCTTTATCTGGCTTTTTTCACTTATCGTAATGTTTTCAAGTTTCATCTATGTTGTCACAAATGGCGGTATTTCCTTTTATCTCATGGTTTAATAATATTTCATTGTATATTTATACCACATCTTCTGTATCCATTCATTTGTCAGTGGACATTTGGATTGTTTCATATCTTGGCTATTGTGAATAACACCGCAGTGAACATAGGAGTGCAAATATCTCTTCAAGATCCTATTTTTATTTCCTTTGGATTTCATTTCCTTTCCCAAATTGGGATTGCTACATCATATGGTTCTATTTTTAATTTTTTGAGAAATCTCCATACTATTTTTCACAACGGCTGCACCAAATTACATTCCCACCAATAGTGTAGAAGGATTCTCTTCTTCACATCTCCTCACCAACACATTATCTTTTGTCTTTTTCATAATATAATAGCCATCCTAACGTGTGAGGTGTTATCTCATTGAGGTTTTGACTAGCATTTCCCTGATGATTAGTGATGTTAGTCACCTTTTCATATATCTGTGTGCCATTTGGATGTCTTCTTTTGAAAAATATCTATTCAGATCCTTTGCCCACTTTTTAATTAATTAAATTAAATTCATTATTTATTTATTTATTTTGCTACTGAATTGTAGGAGTTCTTTACCTATTTGGGATAGTAATCCTTTATCAGCTATCTGGTTTGCAAGTATTTTCTCCATTCTGTATGTTGCCTTTTCATTTTTCTACTTGTTTTCCTTGCTGTGCAGAAGCTTTTTAGTTTGAAGTCCCACTTGTTTATTTTTGCTTTTGGTGCTTATGCTTTTGGTATTATATCCAGGAAATCGCTAATTTTGTTAAGTTACCTATTTGTGTTTTCTTGTAGTTCACTGAATTTCTTACAGAGGATTATTCTCAATTCTTTGTCAGACAGTTCATAGATCTCCATTTGTTTAGGGTCCATTATTGGAGCTTTATTAGTTTACTTTTGTGGTATCATGTTTCCTTATTTGTGATCCTTGTTGCCTTACATTGGTGTATGTACCTTTGAAGGAGTGAGGGCTGGCTTCAGCAGGGAAAGCCTTTTACAAACCGGCTCATCCAGAGATCCTAGGTGGGTTGTCTTGTGGTGTCCATGGGTGGGCTGGCTGCTGGAATCCTTGGTCAGGAAGATCTGGTGCTTGGGTCAGCAGTTAGGCAAGATTGGTGCTTGGGTCCAAAGGGGTCAGCCTGGTGCCTGAGCCCATGGGGCATGGGCCTGGAGCTTGATCTCATGGGGGCAATCATAGTGTGTGGGTCTGTGGGGCTGGCCCAGTACCAAGGTCTACTAGGGTAGGCCTGGGCCCTGATTCTGCTGGAACCTGGGGCCTCAGGGGTCAGTCTGGCACTGGGGTAGGTCTGGGGGCTGGAGTCAGGGGAGCTGGTCGGGAGGGTGGGGCCACCTGTCTCTGAGGTAGACCTAGTCGTGGGGTCTACAGTGAAGTTGAGTGTTTGCTTCTCTCTTCTTCTCCCTCTGGGAGGATATATCTCTGTGTAGTGGACTGCCTGGTCTTGAGGAAGGAGTGACAGGAATAATGTGAAACTGTCTTTCCTACCCTCCCAATGCATCTTTTCTTATTTCTTTGCTCCACCCAGTGCTATAATACCGACCTGAAATCTTTAGCTCTTGTGAAGGTATTTTCATGTGTAGATATTTGTTCAAAGTGACGTTTCCGTGAGGGATCAAACACTGTAAACTTGCTGATATCTGAAAGCCAAATGATATTTTTAAATTTTATTATTATTTTTTTTTTAATTAAAAAGAATTTTTTTTTTTCTTGAGAGAGTGCACGTGTACGCTAGCAGGGGAGAGACAGAGGGAGAGGGAAAGAGAATATCCCCAGCTGGCTCCACGCAGAGCTCAGAGCCCAACACAGGGGCTTGATCTCACCACCATGAGATCATGACCTGAGCCAAAATCAAGAGTCGGCTGCCCAACAAACTGAGCCACCCAGGTGCCCCTAAAATGATATATGTTTACATTTTAAATTGTCCATTGCTTATATATAGAAATGCAATCAATTCTTGTATCTTAACTTTGTATCCAGTGTCATTGTTAAATCACTTATTAGTTCTATAGGGTTTGTTTTTTAGCTTCCTTAGTATATCCTATATATACCATCATGAGGTCTATAAATAAAGGCAGTTTTACTTCTTTCTTTATAGCATGTATGTCACTCATCTTTTTCCTTCTCTTATTGCATCCAATAGGATAGCCAGTACCATGTTATGAAAAATGGCAAGAGTGAATATTCTTACCTTGTCTGCCATCTTAGAATTTGTTCTTTTACTGCTAAGCATGATGTTACTCTGGTTTTTTTGTTTTTGTTTTTTTGTTTTTGTTTTTGTTTTTGTTTTTTATAGATATACTTAATCATGTTGAGAATGTTCCCTTTTATTTATGGTCACCTGGAGTTTTTTTTTTTTAATTAATATTTGTTGAGTTTTGTTGCATGATTTTTCTGAATCTATTGAGATGTGACTAAAAAAATGTCTTTTCTGTTTCCCAACACATTTATTTTTTCAATGTTTCTCATTCCTTGTTTAAATCCTAATTTCCTAACCCACCCATTAATGTTTGTTTTCCTGAAGACTTTAGTTTTTCTTTTATTATTTTTTTATTAATTTTTTTAGTAATCTCTACACTCAACATGGGGCTCAAACTCACAATTCTGAGATCTAGAGTTGCACTCTCCTCTGACTGAGCCAGCCAGGTGTCCCTTTTTCCTGAAGACTTAAAAAGAAAAAAATTTCTTACAGTGAAGGTCTGCTTGCAATGGATTCTCTCACCAAATACACACCTGGGTTGGGTGGGGTAGTGGCGGTAAAACACACCAACAGGTGTATTTTGTAGTCACTTCCTAGGTAATTCTGATACATCTCTTCCTGTGAGAGCTTGTTAAGGCCTAGAACATGATAGGGATTCCTATTTAAAAAAATTTTTTTTAATGTTTATTTATTTTTGAGACCGAGACAGGGTACGAGCAGGGAAGGGGCAGAGAGAGGGAGACACAGAATCTAAAACAGGCTCCAGGCTCCGAGCTGTCAGCACAGAGCCCGACGTGGGGCTCAAGCCCATGAACCGCGAGATCATGACCTGAGCTGAAGTCGGACGCCTAGCCGACTGAGGCACCCAGGTGCCCCAATAGGAATTCCTATTTTTAAATATTTTCCCCTATGTTCTTTCTAGATGACATAATACACTTCTACTTGGTAATGTCGTATGGTGGAATCCTATGCAGCCATTAAAAATTATGTTTCCGAAGAATATTTAATGACATTGGAAATGCTTATAACATAATTATAAATCTTGGGGCGCCTGGGTGGCGCAGTCGGTTAAGCGTCCGACTTCAGCCAGGTCACGATCTCGCGGTCCGTGAGTTCGAGCCCCGCGTCGGGCTCTGGGCTGATGGCTCGGAGCCTGGAGCTTGCTTCCGATTCTGTGTCTCCCTCTCTCTCTGCCCCTCCCCCGTTCATGCTCTGTCTCTCTCTGTCTCAAAAATAAATAAAAACGTTAAAAAAAAATAAAAAAAAAAAACATAATTATAAATCTTTTTATCACTCTGGAAAGAAAGATACCTAAACATCAAAAGCTGATATTTCAAAGACTAGTAGAGTTTGCTGGGGATTTTTACTTTCATATTCTATTGTATTTTTCAAATTGTCTGCAATAAGTGAGAATGTATTAAGATATTCAAACAATATAGATAAGCGTACTCCCCAGAAGTAATCTCCCACTTTTAATTTTGGAGTGTACTGCTCACACTTTTACTCTGTGCATTTAAATACATATAGAAACATAATTTAAAAAACACAACATATGATCTAGTACATATTATTCAGCAACTTGAGTTTTTCAGTTACTATTTTTATGCCACTACGTATATATTAACCTCCTTCTCTTCTAGTGTTGCATGATGTTCCCAAAATTAGATATACTATAGTTTTACTATAATAGCATATATGCAGATTGTTTCAATTTCTTATTACAGACAAAGCTGTAGTGGATCTTCTTATAGATATTTGTCAGTGCATATATGCAAGGATTTTGGAAGGCAGTTACCAGGAAGGGAAACTGCTAGCTCAAATGCTGTGCACATTGTACATTTCATTTTTTTTAATGTTTATTTTTGTGAGAGAGAGACAGAGTGCGAGTGGGGGAAGGACAGAGAAAAAGGAGACACAAAATCCAAAGCAGGCTCAAGCCTCTGAGCTGACAGTACAGAGCCTGATGCAGGGCTCGAACCCACAGAACGCGAAATCATGACCTGAACCCCAAGTCCGACACTTAACTGACTGAGTCACCCAGGCGCCCCACGTTGTACATTTCAGTAAGTACTAACAAATTACCCACAGGAAAGGTTTTTCTATTTTTAAAAAAAAATTTTTTTTAACGTTTATTTATTGAGAAACAGAGAAAGACAGAGCATGAGCAGGGGAGGGGCAGAGAGAGAAGGAGACACAGAATCCAAAGCAGGCTCCAGGTTTTGAGCTGTCAGCACAGAGCAGACATGGGGTTTGAACTCACAAATGGTGAGATCATGACCTGAGCCGAAGTCGGATGCTTAACGGACTGAGCCACTCAGGTGCCCCCCAAAAAGGTTTTTCTAATTTATGCTATCATTAGTAGCACGTGAGTTTCTCCACACCCTTGCCAACACTTGATATTATAAATACTTAAAAATTTTGCCAATTTTATAAGGGAAAAGTATATGTCTTGTTTTAATTTGCCCTTCCCTGGTTATTGAGTGTCACCAATTTTTTAAGCTTATATCTGTCATTTGGATTTCCTCCTGTCTCAACTGTCTTTTCATATCCTCTCCCTTTATCTATAGGATTGTACTATCCTTTGTGATAGGTGTTATTTATATATTTTAAATATTAGTCTTTTGTTATACAGGTTTCAAAATTTTCTGTCAGCTAATTGTGTTCTACTGAACAGAATTGTCTATTTCAAAATAGTCAAGTATTTTTCTTTATGGCTCTTGGGTAGGTTTTTTTTTTTTTTTTTAAGTTTACTTATTTATTTTGAAAGACAGAGGTGGGGGGAGGGGCAAGAGAGAGGGAGAGATAATCCCAAGCAGGCTCCATTTTGTTAGTGCATAGCCCACTGCAGGGCTCAAGCCCACATACCATGAGATCGTGACTTGAGCTGAAATCAAGAGTTGGACACTTAACCAACTGAGCCACCCAGGAACCCTTAACTATGAGGATGGTAATTTTGTGACAGGTAGGGGGCAGACATTGAAACTAATTTGTTTTTCAAATAAATAACTAGTTGTCCAAACACTGTTTATTAACCTTTCTCCACTGACTTGAAATGCCATCTTCCTCATATATACATAAGATTGTTTCTATATTAACTTTTCTGTTCTATTATCTATGCTTATCTCAATGTCATACATTTAATCTATGCTTTTATAATATGCTTTGAAAGAAGGCAAGTTCCACCTTCCCCCTTATTTCATTTATAATTAAAAACAAGGTTTTAAAAAGTCTATTCTTCACTGTTTAATTGCCTGACTCTCCCTTCTTCCTTGGGTTCCATATGACAGGGAGGTAACATTAAAAATATCCATAGGCAAAACAACGGAGCATGGAAAAGGAAGGAGACAAAAAAAAGAGAAATGTTTTCAAGATGGTTTTTTTTCGCCCTATACCTCAAGAAGCTACCCTATGAAATATGCCACGTACAAAATAAGGTAGATCTTGTATGTTTAGCTACTGTTGAAATCAAAGCTGTCTCTGGCTTTCATTACTAGTTAGTAACAAATGGCAGGCACCATCTAAACATAAAATGGATGGGAAATAGGAACATGACTCAATTTGAGAACATGAGCAAGGACTAAAATGAACGAAGAATATAGTGAGAGAAAATAAAATACTGGTATTATTTTTATGGACCCATCTGTCAGGAGCTAAAAATCTTTGAGCTTAGTGTGTCCATTGTATCCTGAGTTTTTTTCTGCTACCTCTATTTATGCCACTTGATGTTTTATATGAATTATAGAGGGATCAATTCTTTACTTAATAATTGAAATGACAGAGAAAGAGAAAGTACTATTAGGGATATTATAGTAATGAGTAACAGAAATATCCTGTTAATTAGAAGTTGGTAGGCATTAAAAAGAAAACCCAGCAAGTAAGTGTCTGTAGTAAAATATACACACTAAACAGTTTAACCTTTAAATCTACATGCCATTGTACACAGTATGGTTATATTCAACTTAAAGTTGTACCTGTTCTCAGAGTAAAGCTAACGTTACACAAGTAGGAGCAGTCTTGTGGGCAAGGGTGGCTTTAGCTCAAGTTAATTAAGTTACTTTCAATGAATTTAGTTGTTGTTGAAAAAACATGTTGATAAGGCGTGATTGTCAAGGGTCTTGGGTACAATGCAGTGTGTACTCTAGTTACCCCCACTGAATTTATATTTTAAAATGTTCATAGTTTGTTAGCTTCATGAAACCTAACAACCCTTGTTGCCAAAACCAAATTTTTGTAAACCTGAAAGTGTACTTTTTTGAGAAAATATTGAAGAATAGTGTAACTATTTTACATATCAGATGAAGTGGAGCTCATCCCGGTAACCCGTGGGCCTTTCCTAGGAAACTCGCGCTAAGGAATCTTTTGTCAAGTTGCTTTCAAACTACTCATATTCCAAATGCGGTGCTTGGCTAGCAAGTGTGCTTCTGAGTTCGTTCTATAGAGGGCGCTGGTGAGAGGCAGGAGCCTGTGGACGCTATCTTGCTGTTGCGTACGTTTAAGAGCCTCCCGCTTTCACCCGGTGGGCTAAGACTCTTAATTGCCATCTGACAGGTCTGGCTTTTCCCACTCTGTCTGGTGCCCCCTGGTGCTCATCACCTGCACAATCTTGAGTAGTTGCTAGGAGCAAAGGGGTCCAGAGAGCCTAAGGATGCTTTCAAGGAAAGCATTCCATTACTGTGAACTACATGGATCCAGATTTCCTCTATGTCCAAAGCCACGGAATAAGTTACACATGTACATTCGTGCACCTCTAGAAAAAGGGTATGTTGTTTTACTAAGCCTCCAAGCAAACGAAAGATGGAAATTAAGCTCAACCGACTACATAGGCAAAAGTCAACTCAGCTCTCCCAAGTTTGTGGTAAAAGACGCAAAGATCCGTGGACCTTATCTTTTCTAGGATTCTCCCCTCCACCGCACCGTTAGTATTTTTCTGGCAAAGCAAAGGATTCGCTATGAATCCTGGATTTCAGGAGAGCAGCCCGTCTTTGAGAATCAGAATATCTGTCTTGGAGCTGGAACTGAGAATGTGGCCTTAAAGGCTATGGAAGGGAAGAGGATAAGAGGTAATACTCCCCGTCTCCTTCCCCAACGCATTTAACCAATATTAATCCCATGCACAATCTTCACAAAGTTTCTTTGACCCCACAGAGGGAGTCTTCAGCCCCTCCGGCTTTCTGAGCTCAGGTTCTAGCTCTCTTTGCTTTGCTTTCCTCCTCCACCCCCACACCCCTACAGTCACTCAACGCTACTGCGGCTCTCTCCATTAAAGATGAACAACAGATCATCCTTCATTGCATGGCAATCTCTTAGCTCTCTCTCGCCTCAACGGAGCATGATGGAAGTCTCTCCTCTCGTCCTGCCTCCCTCTTCCTTTTTTTCTTCCTTCCCCTTTCTCGCAAATTAAACCCTAAATAATGATTTTCCTAGCTAGCGTTGACTTAAGGATGGGGTTTAGCGACCCACCGGGACGCTCCCATCAGCCTTCCAGAAGGGGCGGTTTCCAAAGAAAACTACAACTCCCATGAGGCATCAGGGTAAAGCAACCACAGAGCATCACGGAAATCGTAGGCTCCCTCGCCCTCAGTCCCTTTCATCCTTCTAATGCCAAAACTACAAGTCCCAGGGAGCCTCGGTACTAGCACGCCTGCGCTAGAGCCCCGAGAGCGGGGTGGGGGTGGGGCGCCCCGGGCGGCGGGGGGCGGGGTCCGAGCGGGCTGTGTGGAGGCTTCAGACTCCCGGCGCCATTTAGCGCGGAGAGTTTCCCCGGCGGACGCGGCTCTTCACACTCGGCCACTCTGCGCCCCCATCTTCGGTGACAGAAGGCGCCCGGTGGGGGTGACTACTCTTTCCTCTCCCTAACCCCCTTCACCCAGTCCTCTCGGTCTCCTCTACTCTCGGCCCAGAGAAGCAGCGGAGCTCGGGCCCCGCGGTGAGCGGCCCTCCCCTCCCCACCGTTCCCTCCCTCCGTCAGCCCCCGGTACCGGCCCGGGAGGAGACGAGGGTTTGCCAGGCCCGGGGCGGGCGGGGAGGCCTCGGGGAAGGGGGGGCCCGCTCCTCAGGCACCGAGGCTTCGAGGCGTCGGCCCTTCCCGTCCGGTCGATGGGCGCCCTGTGAGACTGGTCCCCCTAGCTGGGGGCGCGTGTGGGAGGAGGCGACCGATTGACTGACCGGGAGCCCCCGGCCGGCCCTCCTTCTCCTTCCTCGGCCCCTCCCACTCTCTTCGGCTGTGGGGCTGCCACCGCTCGGGAGTCCGCGCCCGTCCGTTCCTCGCGTTGCCGCCGCCCCCGGGGCCTAGCCCGCCCAGCTCGGGAAGCGGCGGCGGCGGCGGGGAGCTGGAGCCGCCGCCGCATCCGCCGCATCCGCTTCGACTTGGTGCCGGCCCCTTGCCCTGCCCCTCATGACTGCGGCGCCTCCGCTGCTCCAGCCTTCCCGGCCGTCTCTCGCCGCAGGATGGATGCGGACCGTGAGGCGCTAACCCCCGTGGCTCAGCTCCTCGATCGCCCTCCGACGAGCCCGCCTCGTGAGCCGTATCAGCCGCCGCAACTGGGCCCAGGGGCCCGCGTCTCCTTCGGGGCGGCTCGTCAGTGCTGAGTGAGGAGCCGGCCGTCCAGGTGGATCCGAGCCCGCCGGCGGCGGGAGCCGTCGCAGCGGTACCCGCACACCGCCGGCGCTCCTCGGGCTCGGCCCCTCGCCTTCTCTTCCTTCACGAGTTCGAGCCCGCTCGCCTCGCTCCAGCGGACCGACCATGTCTGGCGGTGCCTCAGAGAAGCAGAGCAGCACTCCGAGCTCCTTGTTCCTTTCGCCGCCGGCGCCTTCCCCCAAGAATGGCTCCAGCTCCGATTCCTCGGTGGGGGAGAAACTGGGCAGCGCGGGGCCCGACGCCGGAATTGGCCGGACAGAGGAGTACCGGCGTCGCCGCCACACTATGGACAAGGACAGCCGTGGCGCGGCCGCCACCACTACCACCACTGAGCACCGCTTCTTCCGCCGCAGCGTCATCTGCGACTCCAACGCCACTGCGCTGGAACTGCCCGGCCTTCCCCTTTCTCTCCCCCAGCCCGCCGTCTCCACGGCGGCTCCGCAGAGCACCCCGCCGGAGCCCCACCGCGAGGAGACCTTGACCGCCACCGCCGCTGCCCAGGTAGCCCAGCTGCCTCCCGTCGCTGTCGCCCCCGGGGAGCCAGCCGGCGCGGGCGCTGTAGCCGCGACCGCCCCCAGCAGTACCGTCAGAGACCGCCAAGTTTCCCAGCCCAACCATGTGGGGAGCAAAGAGGAGCCTCCGTCGGCCAGAAGTGGCAGCGGCGGCGGCGGCAGCGCCAAGGAACCACAGGAGGAACGGAGCCAGCAACAGGATGACATCGAAGAGCTGGAGACCAAGGCCGTGGGAATGTCCAACGATGGCCGCTTTCTCAAATTCGACATCGAGATTGGCCGAGGCTCCTTTAAGACCGTCTACAAAGGTCTCGACACTGAAACTACTGTGGAGGTCGCCTGGTGTGAACTGCAGGTATAGCCCCACTTCTTTATCTTTCGGTGGTTTGGATCTAAATTTAGCTTGGTTAAGCCAGTTTATCGAATTCATCCTTTACAAGTCATTATCTAACTGTTCGCTCGGGGGCTGGGGCGGGGCGGGGCGGGGCGAGGAGTACCAACTTTGCAAGAGATAGAAACTAGAATTTGTGCATGTACGTAGAGTACCCGATGTAGGGTAAGAATTATTGGTAGCCAAAGAGATTTGATACTGGAGAGGGAGTGATGAAAATCATCTGAGTACAAATGCATTACCTACTTGTTATTGTTTTAGTGTCTGGCAGGAAACTCGGAATTAGTGGGAAAGTTTCTGAATTAGGAAAGTACAGAGTCTTCTTGCCTTGTGCATTTCCATCTCATCAGAGGCTCTGCACTGTTGAGCTCCTGGTGTGTTACATGCTCGTTTCCATCCCTGACATCAGGCTGTACTTTTAGAATAAGAACGACCTTGTTCACGAATGACCTTACTTTGGGAATGACCTTACTTTGGGTATATCCTAGTTGGTGATTGCACAGGCATTTAATATAAACTATATAAAAAAGATTTTCTTCTCTGAATAAATGCCTCGGGACTAAAAGGGTACAGTAAGTGTTTGATATTGTTCCACCTAATGATGCTTAAGCCTTTTGGTAACTGGCAGTTATCTGACAGTGTTAATTAAAACTAGTATGTCTTCAGTCCGTTCTCTATACAGTGAACAGTACAAGAACCCATGTACAATTATAGAAGTGCTTTTAGAGTTGTAATGTCACTATTGTTATTTTAAACTTGTTATGAAAGGTTTTTAAGCCAAACTTTTACAAGAGTCTAAAGGACTCACGGTGCTTTGCTTTTAACCTCTCAGAGAGGTTTTCATGGGGTAAATCATGGTGTGTCATTCTGGTTGACAGATATATTCTAGGTTTAAATAGCTAGGTTTGGGTAACTTGTTGCTTGACCTACAGCAACTTGCTTGAATGTTCTCCTCGTCCGGAAGTGAACATAGGTTATTGGAAGAAGCAGAGTTCCACTGAATGAAAAAGTTAGATACATTATACATGAAAATCCCTGTTACCCATATTCTTCTTGTCAAAAAAATGGACCAAGATAGGATATGAAAATAACAATAATCTAGAAGTTTATTTTATCCATTAACTAATATGTTAATACTTAACCCTTTGAATGTCACTTTCCAAATGACCAAGGCCATATCAAATGTGAAGGGAAGTTAACATGTGGAAGGAGGTGAACTTAAAAACTGACAACTTCTTTAGGAACATAATAATTTCTTAAGTTTTACATAAATGGTGTAGAACTTCTAAGGCATTGTGAAATAAAAGGAACTCAGTTTTATGGTGATTTGTATTGGAAAGGGTGCAGCTTTAAAAAAAAATCTTGTAAAACTATGACTTTATTCCTGTTGATCATCTCAGAAACTTAAGTCTGATTCCTTTTGGTTTACAGGCAAAAATTCCATTTATTCTCTACATACAGACATTTTTCTCTTGTACAAGGGGTGCCTATTACTGTTGATCCTGGATTTTATTCTTCTATTATGGTTTTATATTTGAATAGGTGCCTTTTGGATACATATTTTTTTTTAATTAGTTACCTTACTTTCTTAAGACTGGACCCAAGTAAACGTTGATCACTTTATGGACTAATTTTGTTAGTTTCAATTATTTAACCTTCAAGACTTCTCAGAATGTAATTGTGTTTTCCTTAATGGTAATCTTTTGATAGTTTATCTTGGAACTAATGATACAGTGGAAAAAACTCAATTTGCCTAATGTCATAATAATTTTGTCCTCTCAGTTTTTCTTTGAACTCATGGCTTTTTGGATTTTTGTTCTCTGTCTAGACATGGGCATGGTCAAATTAAAGAATATCTGATATCCTTATATATAATATCACCATCTTATTTTTAAATCAGTTAAGGATTTGGCTGCAGAACCAAATCCTAGTTCACTGAGTGGTACCCTGGTTTAGAAACTTCCTTATGTCATTTGACTCTGTTTATGCAATTTTTCATTTTGTTTTTTAAAATATGATTTTCCTAGCCCCAGATGTTTTATACAGTGTTTTTGGTTTTTTGATCAGTACATTTACCTAATAACTTATTCATTAGGTTAGTTTTGAGTTTTTGTTTTTGGATACAAATTAAAGGATTACTAAAGCATTGGGAAGAAAGGAAAGCCTTTTTAACTAAATGTATACTTCTAACGTACATATTTTTCTGGAGGAAGACAGGAGAAATTCTGTATTCAGTTGTTAAATAGTGTATTAAAATTGGAAGAAATCTTAGGTTATTCTGCCCAGCTACTTATTTGATAAATAGCCTGAAATCATGGAGCAGGTAGATGACTTGCATAGATTGGTAAAGAATAAAATTTAAACTGGTTAGGATCTAATGATTTGGGAAATGTTAAAGCTTTTGTAGTTTAGTAGGTTGCTAATTAGTACATCTCAAATGAAGCAGTTGTATTTTGGTGTGGAAGTCGCTGTCAGATTTCTGGGGAAGTCTGACCCAATACCCTATGGTTTAGAGTATTGATTTTATCAATTTAAATGTACAAATAGGCTTTTTAGGATAGAGAATGGGTGAATGTGGTATATAAATCAAACTTGTTTCCATCAAGCTAATTTTAAGAGTCACAGTATGCAAGTATCAATTCCTAATAAATAATACTAGGTAATACTTTGATACCACAGGATCTTAGCTGATAACTGATCTTTTAAGCTGCAGATTTCTTTACTTGATTTCATTAGGCAAATAACATGACTTAATTTTAGTACTCTGTTGCCTTGGTCAGAAAATGTTATTGCCCAACTTTGCAGAGTTTATTGCTTTTCTGTAGAGACATCTTGGTTTTTTTAAGAAATGTAGCATAAACTTTTTAAAGAAAATGTATTTATACATAGATTTGTGAATGGTTTTGATTACTTTAAGTACTTTTCTCCACAAATTGCTTCTAAATAGAGTTCGCTTGGTAACTTGATATATTCACTTTATATTTTTTTTAATTTTTTTTTTCAACGTTTATTTATTTTTGGGACAGAGAGAGACAGAGCATGAACGGGGGAGGGGCAGAGAGAGAGGGAGACACAGAATCGGAAACAGGCTCCAGGCTCTGAGCCATCAGCCCAGAGCCCGACGCGGGGCTCGAACTCACGGACCGCGAGATCGTGACCTGGCTGAAGTCGGACGCTTAACCGACTGTGCCACCCAGGCGCCCCATATTCACTTTATATTTTGATGAGATTGTTTCCAGATCTACTTGGAAGGGGAGGTCAAATCATAAATTTTGGTTAAGCTCCAGTGTACTTAGTGCTGGCTTTACTCTGGCTTTTTTTTTTTTTTTTTTTTTTTTTGGTAAATTAAGGCTTATGTCTCATCATGAGTATCATGAGTATGTGATGAGTTTTTTTTGGACTTAATTTTCTTTTTTTTTTTTAAGCTGAAGTATAGTTGATACAGGTGTTATTAATGTTTTATGAAAAGTTTAGCAGTGCTGCAGAAATGTGATGTGGTTTGTGATTAAGAAACCATAACTTATTTCTTTGCTTTAGTTCTTAAAATAACTCATTGAACTGAATCTTCCACTTGAATATTGATTTTCTTTTTTTGCCCTTTTTTACATTTGTGCCAAATTCCGTGTTTTTCAGGATGAGAATCTGCAGTAATTTTCAGTCCCAGGAACAAGATTTCAGGGAATAGTCTTTGGAGTTTTGTTTGTTTTAAAGCCTCAGAGTAACTGATGAGTATAAACAAAATTGAGATAACACAAATGTAGCTGTTATGCAAATTAAAGAATGATTGGTAACTTGTTTGAAGTAATCCTTTTCCCTTCTAATAATACAGAATAGAATTAAAGAAGATAATTTTGTTAGGTAAGATACGCTTTAAAATGTATGTAAATTTATTGCTGTAGGAAGTAACCTTTGTGGTACAGGTGTTGAGAATTATATTTAGGTTGACTTTTCAGTGATATTTCTTACTTAGTCTTTGGGGTTTGAATGTTTTCCTTTTCTATTATTTACCTTTTTTCTCCTCTTAAGTATCACAGTTGTTCCTAGTGGAAGATTGTTTTTGTCAAAAACAAATGGGGACTGGGGCGCCTGGATGGCTCAGTCAGTTAAGCAGCTGACTTTGGCTCAGGTCATGATCTCACAGCTTGTGAGTTCGAGCCCCCACATCCGGCTCTGTGTTGCCAGCTCGGAGCCTGGAGCCTGCTTCGAATTCTGTCTCCCTCTCTCTCTCTCTCTCTCTCTCTCTCTCTGCCCTTCCCCTGCTCACACTCTGTCTCTCTCTCTCAAAAAATAAACATTAAAAAAACAAACAAACAGATGGGGACTCTATTATTATCTGGTGGTTGAGTTCATTTCTTGACATTCAGGTTTTAGTGCATGATCCTGGTCATTTGAAAGTCATTCTACTTAATCTCTATGGAAACATTCAACTAAAACTGGGCTCTCATTTTCAGAAATCATTCTAAAGCTGTTATTTGGTTTTCTAATATAGATTTAAGATTTTTTAAATGAAGCTGTAAAAGTAGCAAGAGTAGTTATGCTCAAATTATAATTTCTGAAGATGTTAGTATAACATGAAAAAATTCATTAATAGTTATTAGGTTTTGCTGTATCAGTTCTTTATTTTTAGCATCTTGCATTTTATTTGAGTTTTTTTTTTTTAAGTTTATTTATTTTGAGAGAGAGAGTGTGTGTGAGCAGGGGAGGGGCAGAGAAAGGGAATTCCAAGCATGCTTCCGCACTGCCTGCTCAGAGCCCGATGCAGGGCTCAATCTCACGAACTGAGATCCATCATGACCTGAGCTGAAATCACAAGTCAGACGCTTAACCGACAGAGCCACCCAGGTGCCCCTATTTGAGGATTTTTTTGGTTTTCTTTTCTTTTTTTTCCTTTTTTTAACAGGACCACTGTAGTGTGCAGAAATATGTGAGACTTAGCATGCACCGCCTGAATTTAGATTTGAAGAGGGCATTATTTTTCTGCAGTATAATATAGTAAATAAGAACTTAACTGCCTGAAAAAAAAAAAAAAAAAGAACTGCTTGAATTCAAATCCTGACTCAGCTAATGATTATGTCACCTTGGGCAACTTTGGGCCAATTTCCTATTGATAAAATGGAGTGTAATAAGAGTACCTACTTTATAGAGTTGTTGTGACAATTAAATGAATTAATATAAATGTAAAACATTTGCGGGAGGACCTGGCACATAAGTATTAACTGTGATGATACAGCATCTCTTTACGCTTTTTGAGGATATCCGTGAACATTTTGTTTGATTTGAAAAATCATGTAGCAAAACTCTTTACTGTTGCCTGTCACTCTTACAGGGGGAACTTTGGGGTTGAATATGTTGTTATCAGTGCTTTGAAATTCTTTAGCTTTACCTGTCTTCTGCCTTACTTTGTAATTTCATGACCTGTCACTTTCTCAAATGCCAGCCTTTCTGAATTACTGCCCTCCAGAATTTGCTAAGATCTTTTTCCTTTTGGGATCATTCTTACAGTATTCTTCAGATTGATTAGAAGTTGTTTATATTCTTTGTTTGCTTCACTAGTCTTTGAGCTCTTTGAAGGTATAAGTTCATTCTCAATATACTTTAATAAATACTATATTCTTTTCTAAGTTAAAAATAGTTGTAGATCTCAGGGATGTTTTCTCCATACTTTCCTCTCTTTGGTCCACAGCTGATTCTCTAATCTTGTATTTGGAGAGTTTACTGTAGTATAATACAATACCATATAATGGAAAAGACTTCGAAGGCAGAACATTTGGGTTCTATGTTATTCAGTTATCTGACCTGAGTAAGGAACTTAATCTGTAATGCTGACTTATTAGTAACGTGACTTAACTGGATTGTTGAAGATAACTGGAAAACTATGTGAAGGTGCTTGAAAACTGTAAAGTGTTATAGACAATAAAAGGATGATGGTGCTTTAAAAAATCCAATTTGAAAGGCCATAAGTTATTGCTTATTACAAATTGGTTGAATATTTTAAACTTCTTAGTTAAAGTTGGGTTTTAAGAACTTTTTGGCTTGTTACTTTAGGAATTGTATTAAATCTTAAGACAGGGGAGCAGCTTTTCAGACTGAAGAGAAATTGCCAGAAGCTCTTCTTTTTTTTTTTTTTTAATTTTTTTTTTTTAACGTTTATTTATTTTTGGGACAGAGGGAGACAGAGCATGAACGGGGGAGGGGCAGAAAGAGAGGGAGACACAGAATCGGAAGCAGGCTCCAGGCTCTGAGCCATCAGCCCACAGCCCCACGCGGGGCTCGAACTCATGGACCGCGAGATTGTGACCTGAGCTGAAGTCGGACGCCCAACCGACTGAGCCACCCGGGTGCCCCCAGAAGCTCTTCTTTAAAAAAAAAATTTTTTTTAATATTTATTCGTTTTTGAGAGACAGACACGGCATGAGTGTGGGAGAGGCTGAGAGAGGGAGACACAGAATCCCAAGCAGACCTTCAGGCTCTGAGTTGTCAGCACAGAGCCTGACGTGGGGCTCGAACCCGCGAACCGTAAGATCATGACCTGAGCCGAAGTCAGAGGTCCAACTGACTGAGCCACCTAGGCGCCCTGCCAGAAGCTCTTTTTAAGAATGTTTTCATTTGGGAGAGGATTGTGCCTTTATCATGTGGCCAGCTCAATTTTGTGTGTAGTTTTTAAAAGGTTGGTTATTGATTCTTTCTACATGAGAGGAAAGATGTCAGTAACTTGCTTGGTTTTGTTTGTGATTGACTTAATTGATCATATCTCCACCTTAGTTTATATTAATTTAGATTTTTCAGATGGGCTTTCATAAAGAATTTACTTTTTTTTTTTACTTTTTTTTTTTTAATCTTTATTATTTGAGAGAGAAAGAGACAGAGAACAAGCAGGGGAGGGGCAGAGAGAGAGGGAGACACAGAATCAGAAGCAGGCTCCAGGCTCTGAGCTGCCAGCACAGAGCCTGACGCGGGGCTCGAACCTACAGACTGTGAGATCATGACCTGGGCTGAAGTCAGCTACTTAACTGACTGAGCCACCCAGGTGCCCCAAGAATTTACTTGTTGATATTGCGACTTGAATCTTAGCATTTCAAGATAGACATATTAAGTGTGCTATACTAAATGAATGTGTTTAATGATTTTCGGAAAAGAATCCTCAGTTAAGCTGTTTGTCATCACAAGCAAATAATACAGTTTCTCTCTGAATTTAAGCTTTCTTAAGAAATCTGCGGTCCATGAGTTGGAGCCCCATGTTGGGCTTTGTGCTGACAGCCTCAGAGACTGGAGCCTGCTTCGGATTCTGTTGTCTCTGTCTCTCTCTGCTCCTCCCCCACTTGCACTCTGTCTCTGTCTCTCAAAAATAAACATTAAAAAAATAATAATTTAAGAAAGAGTGTTTAGAAATCTACTTGATATAATCATCATATTCAGGTTAGTTAAGAAGAGCCACACTAATTATTTCTGTAGAAATAATTGCCTTTTATGTAGCCAAAGTTCAGCTTCTCAGAGACAGATGTCTTTTTTTGTCAGTATGTGCATGGTGGATGGTCTTATGTTAATCAAACACAAACTAATATATAAACCAAACAGTGAGAGGTAAAACTAATTAGTAAATCAAATCATTATTAATATGTACATTTTCTCTTAATAGAAGTAAAAGTTTCTTTGGAATAATGACAAGATCATCTTAATAGCTAATAGTTTTGAGCTAAATAACCTGGTATATCTTTGTGGATACTCTCCTTACTTGGACTGGTAGGTCATTGTGGATTAAGGTCACTTTGAGAAATGCAATAGATCATCTCTTTAACATGCTGAAGAATTTCTAGATATCATTATTATATTTCTATTTACATGCTCTTTGAATGCTTCACACACCCCTCCCACACAAATACTCAGGTATAGGCAGTGGAGAGTAACTAAAGAATTTTAAGCAAAGAAGTTAGGTAGATTTGCCTAGTGGTAATTGTGGAGAGTGGACTTAAGGAGTACAAAGGATATGTAGAGTTTAGTTAGGGGTATGAGCATGAGATTTCTATGGCCTGAATGAGGGCGGAAGTAGAGGAGTATAATCTTTAAATATTTAGGAGATAAAATATGTAGGATTTAGTGATGAATTGGCAATTTGGAGGAAAAATGAAGGAGATAAAAGGGTAGGGATAGATGATTGTGCTGTCAGGTGAGGGAGGGAATAAGAAAGAATTACGGGTTTTGTTCTTGGGGGGAGGGGAAAGCCTGTGGAGATATATATTCAATTTGACATGTTAAGTCTGAGGTAGTTGTGAAACCTCCGTGAAGAAGTTCAGTAGGCATTTGGATATATTATTGAAGCTCAAAGCATAGGTCCAGGATATAACTGTAGATTCCCAAATGTCTGTGTTAGTCATAGCTGAAATAATGCAAGTAAATGAATTCATCTAAGGAGGGGATATATATATATAGAGAGAGAGAGAGAGAGAGAGGGAGAGGGCGAGGACGAGACAGAGGAGAATAATTTTCCCAGGGCAAAATGGGTGGGCAAAGGAAAGAAAGAACCCAGGGGTTAGACTAAATAGAAGAATGGCAATATCAAGGGAATAACATCTTTTTTTTTTTAACGTTTATTTATTTTTGAGACAGAGAGAGACAGAGCGTGAACAGGGGAGGGGCAGAGAGAGAGGGAGACACAGAATCTGAAACAGGCTCCAGGCTCTGAGCTGTCAGCACAGAGCCTGACATGGGGCTCGAACTCACAGACCACGAGATCATGACTTGAGCCGAAGTCGGACGCTCAACCGACCGAGCCACCCAGGCGCCCCTCAAGGGAATAACATTTAAAAAAAAGTTTTTTAATGTTTATTTATTTTTGAGAGAGAGACAGAGCATGAGTGAGGGAGGGGCAGAGAGAGAGGGAGACAGAATCTGATGGCAGGCTCCAGGCCCTGAGCTGTCAGCCCAGAGCCTGACATGGGGCTGGAACTCACGAACCACGAGATCATGACCTGGGCTGGGTTGAAGTCGGACACCTAACCAACAGCCACCCATGTACCCCTATCAAGGTAATAACATTTTAAGAAAGGAATATAGCAGAGAAGTTCAATTTGCATAGTAGTAATTTTGGAGAATATATTTTAGAAGGACTAAAAAAGAATTGTAGAGATTAGTTAGGCTTTTGAAATCGTTTATTGCATTTGACTGTTAAGTCATTAACAACAAAATTTGCAATTATCTAAGAGAGAAGTGAGTAGGGGTAGATATAACACTGGTAACATCCTAGATTTATGTACTGTTCACTAGCCTCCTATGGCTATTTAACTTAATTAAAATGAAGTAAGTTTTAAAAACTGTGTTTCACTTGCTCTAGCCACATTTCAAGTGCTCAGAAGCCATGTGTGCCTCCCATATTAGATGGCATAAAGAACATTTCCATCATTGTGGGAAGTTCTTTTGGAATGTGCTATATGTAGATCTTGGGTTGAATTGTGTGTGGGTTTTTTTTTTGTTTTTAATAGCTTGATTGAGGTATAATTTATATACTATAAAGAATATACAGTGTGGTGCTTTTATAACTTAAGTTACATATTTTTAAAATGTGTTCTGTATTAATAAAGTAAAAACAGCCATCCTTTTTTTGAAAAGATGTACAAAGGATGCTATCACAAACAACACATATACATGCAGAATTAACAAAGATAAACATTATGTCACATTTGCTCCAGATATTTGGTGATCCTACAGTTTCACAATAGGAAATTTGCAGTGGATTTAAGGGAATGGCTGAGGAAGGTTAAGAACTAGAGACAGTAGGAAGACTAGGCCATTTCTTTAGACAAGTTTGAATGAGTACGGGGCAAGAAAGATTGGCTAAGTAGAAGGCATGATCAAGGATGAGATGGATAGATAAGCAAGGAAAGGTCTTTAAATAAATAAAGTTAAAGCATTGAAATACAGTATTTTGTCTGTTTTCTCTGCCTCAGTATCTCTTTTTTGTCTGCTTATTCTGCCTTAGTATCCATCCTAAGGTCTGTCCTAAGCTAATTAGTTGTTTTAGTTTTGGTTATTCTTTGTGGATAGTTAACATTTAATCTAAGTAAGTTTTCATACACCATGCAATTTATCAACTGGTGTCCAGAATATTCACTTATGCATTGAGAATAATGTCCTGGTTAAACAAAGTTTGCTTCTCTCCTATAATCTCTGGCTTGCGTGTTATATTTATTTACATAATAGTGTGGTGATACATACTTTATAAGTGAGCCATCTCTCTGAAATGACCATCTTTGTGTGTCTCTTGAGGAAACAGCCAGATTTCAAATAAATTCTCATTGCAAGAAATAATCCTGAATTACTCTACTGTTTCTAGGATGTGGTAAAAATGGACCATTCTACAAGAAAAACCCTAAATACTGCATAACTTCCTAAGGCCTTTTTTGCAAAGTGTTCCTTGTTAATTAATCTGGAAATATATTAATAATTACTAATAGCTAGCTAGTAAGAGCTCTTTTTTGTGACAGGCACAGTACCATGCCCATAATTGTTAAAGATTTATTTATAATTTTCACAATAGTACAAGGAAGATATTTTCTTTTTTGTTTATTTTTGAGAGCCGAGCACAAGTGGGGGAGGGGCAGGCAGACTCACTCTCTCCCTCTCTCTCTCCCCCTCTCTCCCCCACCCCCCCCCCCTCTCTCCAAAGCAGGCTCCAGGCTCCCAGCTGTCAGCACAGAGCCCAGTGTGAGCCTTGAACCCACAAACCGCGAGATCATGACCTGAGCTGAAGTTGGATGCTTAACCGACTGAGCCACCCAGGCACCCCAAGGAAAATATATTCTTAATTTTATATTTGAGGAAACTAACTCAGGTTTAATAACTTAAGATCATGGCATATCTTGTTTTTTTCCAACTGCAGAATACTTCAGTTAAACAGGATGGGGAGGTTGAATCCTAGTGGAATTCTAAGTCTTTTTGCTCTATTTAGCAATTATAATTCATTGTTGAGCATCTTACACCTTTTATATATACTTTCACTTCATGAAATAAATCTCTATTTAAATGGCCTTTTAGCCAGTATACACATGTAGCTCTATAAGGAGGGAGATGGCAGGATTTTTTAAAATTAACTTTTGGGTGTGTTCAGAGTTTTTTAGATGCTATTTACATTCATTGGTTATCACAGGATGTTCTGTTTAGACTTAAGTATTTAAGGTGAAGCAGTATTGTTTCTAGGGGTCTATGTGTATTAAATTTCTATCTAATAGAGACAAATTGAATGGCTATAGTATTGTTAGGATTTTTGTCAATGGTCTTTAGCAACTTCTATGTATAAAGATTGTTCATTTTCAAGTTTTGCATTGTTAGTAAAAATTAAACTTCTAAATTTCCAAAATTGTTAGGTATCAATGCTATTTTTACTCAACCAGGAAAGCAGAATTAAGGATATTGGAGTACTTAATGAACAGATCAACATGTTAATTGCTATTGTATAATTTCCATAGGACTTAGTTTTATTTACTTTGAAGATTGACATTATAGTTTGTTAGTTTAGTTCTTGATACTGATAGTATGAATTGACTTTTCCCCCCTTGATTTTTTTTTTAATCTTGTTATCTTTTTTCCCTTCTCTTCACTGTTTACTTTGACATATTACATATACTGTTGATAAGGATTTGACTCTCTTTTTGTATGAACTCCAAATAGAAATCTCATTTAAATTACATAATTAGGGGCGCCTGGGTGGCGCAGTCGGTTAAGCGTCCGACTTCAGCCAGGTCACGATCTCGCGGTCCGTGAGTTCGAGCCCCGCGTCGGGCTCTGGGCTGATGGCTCAGAGCCTGGAGCCTGTTTCCGATTCTGTGTCTCCCTCTCTCTCTGCCCCTCCCCCGTTCATGCTCTGTCTCTCTCTGTCCCAAAAATAAATAAACGTTGAAAAAAAAATTTAAAAAAAAATAAATTACATAATTATGTTTTGAAATCCTCTGGAATGAATAATTTATTCAGCATTGTTAGGGGAATAAGATGTTACCTCACCTCCAGTAAGATTTACAGATAATGAGATTTTCTTCTTGAAAATAACAAGACTTTGTATTAACAATTTAATAAAATTCTTAAAGTGTATCAGTTATTATTTGCCTATGTACCCACTAGCACAGACTGATATATCATCCCATAGGCCTGGATTCCTGGATGTTCTTTAGACTAAAATGGTACTTTGAAGTCAGACAATTACCCTGTTATATATCAGGGGTAATCCATACTTGGGCACATAAGTATGTGCAAACCACGTAAGCATATCTTGCCTCAAATTATGGCAGATTGTTCAAAACATTCTTTTTTTAGTTAGATTAGCTAGGTCTGTAGGGGCTTTCAGCTTCAGCAATGTACTGTACAAATCACCCATCCCTCTTTCATCCCCAAGCAGAGGTTTAGGCTTTCATTCTCCCTTCCCTCAAGGTACGTTGTATTGTTGTGTATGTTCAGGATGGGGCAAATTTTCCTGCCAATGGACCTCATTCAGGGTCATTTAAGTCTGTTAGAATTTCTGATAATGGTAAACTTAAGGAAAGTCTTGGAGTCCCTATGTTTACCAAAATACTTTTTTTTAGCCTTTTTTTTTTGCATACTTCTACACACTTTCTCTTAACTCAGTACTATTTAATGTTTTTTATTATTTTTATTTTTGAGAGAGAGAGAGAAGAGACAGAGCGTGAACAGGGAAGGAGCAGAGAGATAGGGAGACCGAATCCGAAGCAGGCTCCAGGCTCTGAGCTGTCAGCACAGAGCCGGACGCGGGACTCGAACTCATAAACCGCGAGTTCATGACCTGAGCAGAAGTCGACTGAGCCACCCAGTAGTATTTAATATTATTGGTGGGGATGCTTTTATCAAGTCAAAAATAGAGCCTGCTGTGTAACTTCTCTAGGGCAAGAGATACCTGTTTGCTTCAATTACATGATTGAAAAGGGCCACTCAAATGGTTCTTCCCAGAGCAAAGAAGGTGACTCCCAGGTGCATGGCTCTTTTCTGCCTAGACAAAAAAAGCCACCAACAATTTTTAAATGGTAGACTCTCAACTAAATATTAATTCTGCCTGACCAGGTACCCTACTACATAGAGGTGCTAGTTTAGATATTATTTTTGGTGGGCAAATTATCTGTGTTGCATTTACACCTTTGTCTCTACAGATACCGCACCCCCCTCCCACCCCCAGATACAAGTTGGGAGGGGGTCATAGTGATATATATTCTGCTGATAAGCATTTGTTGGCTAAAGTGTAGCTTTGATTTCTGTGATAAGAATCTTAACTATTTTCTATCCTTGCAAGGACAGATGTGAAACTTCCATATTTGCCATAAATACCACTATTACAGGCTTTCACGGGTCTTATCGAGTATGTACTCTGCTTGAGTATCTTATTTTAATGCTTTAAACATCTGTCATCCTTAACCCTCTTCACAAATAAAGATGGCTTTTTTAACAACCAGTACTTAGCTAACTTACACAACAGGATTTTTTTTCCTCTTGTATTTATATGATAGGTACTGTAATACCTCAAAAAACCTTTTTACTATGAAATACTTAACATAACAATTGTCCCCGATAGGCCAGAGCTGCTTTCTGTGTCCTTTTGTTGGCTTGCCCCTATTGTTTTTTTGGTGATATCCTTACTTTCTGTACAAGATGTTCTTTCCCCACACTGGCCCTTGGAAAAATGGAGGCAGGTTCCTTATATAAGGAACATAGAATGGAATTCAGAAAGCAGCGTCTAAGTTCAGGTGTGCTCATGGCTACTGGGGCATTGCTGTTTCCAGATTTTTTAGTGAAGAGTTAGGAAATATTTATAAGTGTACAGAGTTGTTTGTCCTCTTTGTATATATATATATAGAGAGAGAGAGAGTTGTCTGTATACATTGGAAACCATGGTTCACAATGATAGATCTAATTCCAATTCAGCATAGTTCATTATGGTTTTTCCTCCAAGTATATTTTCCTTCTCCAGTAGTGAGAGACTTGTTTCTCATCATGCTAAATATATGGGTGAATTTGCATAGTCCATGTTAATGTAGAAATGGCATAATAAGGAATATATATTTGATCTTTGCCTCTGGCTCATGACAGAGCTCCTAAACCTCTTGGAATTTCCGGAATGATATCTTGCCCTAGGTATCTTCCATTTGACTGCTCCAAGATTGTATCCTTTAGAATTAACTGGTAAGTAAACTGTTTATGAGTTCTTTGAGCTACTCAAGCAAATTATCAAACCTGAGGAGAGCATCATGGGAATGCCTGATTTATAGCATGTTGGTCAGAAATATAGGTGGCAGCTATACTGGGACTTGCAGCTAGCATCCAAAGTGGGGGCAGTTTTGTGGGACTGAGCCCTTAATCTGTGTGGTTTGCTATCATTTCAGGTGTTAGTGTCAGGAGTGAATTCTAGAAAATTGAAACATTTGTTGATCATGTGAAAAACACCATGCATTTGGTGTCAGAAGTGTTGAGAGTAAAAATATGAGTATGAATATAATCTCTTAGCCCCTCTAGGCTTAAGTCCCCTCTGGCACCCTTCTCATTGTAGGAGAGCTGCCATCTTTTCCTCTAATACCTTCCTCTCTGGCAGCAGTATCCTTTTAAAATTAATTTACTATTTTTACTTTCACATTCTTTCTGTTGTTGCTTTGGGGATATGATGCCGTTTTTAACCTTAAATGAAAATAGGTGATACAAACAGTCTTGCATTTACTTTGAAATTGTAGGAGAAGATTACAGTAATCATCTCACTGAAACTCAGAATAATTCCCAATAAATGCAGATAACTTCTATGACTTGTAATATCAAATTCAGTATTAATGTTTTCTAAGGTTTTTTTGTTGAAAATTCAGCATCCAAATTGAGATGTGCAGGTGTAAGTGACATACTGGATTTTGAAGACTTAGTAAAAAAAACAAAGTTAAAATATTCCAATGAAAAAAATCGATTAGATGTTGAAATGATCATGGTTGGATATATTGAGGAAATAAACATTAATTTCATGTTTCTTTTTACTTTTTTAAATGTAGCTTCTTGAAAATTTAACATTACATATGTAGCTCACATTATATTTCTGTTGGCCACCTCTGATTGTGTTAAAATGCTGTGGAAGAGTTGATGCTACAGTAAATTAAATGTGCTATGTAGGCTTTCTTTTAAAAAATGTTAGCACCTTCCTTTTTGTGGTTTCTTTTATTAGCACCCTTTACAAACCATAATTCTTTTGCTATTGCTGAACAGAGAAATTTGGTTTAAGTCTTTTCTATTTGGTTTGTGATGCTTTTAATACCTGATTATTTTATGAAAATTGGCATTTAGTCCTTTAAAATTTTGGGGCGTCTGGGTGGCTCAGTCAGTTAAATGTCCAACTTCAGCTGAGGTCATGATCTCACAGTTCGTGGGTTCGAGCCCTACATCGGGCTCTGTGCTGCCAGTGCAAAGCCTGGAGCCTTCTTCTGAATCTGTGTCTCCCTCTCTGCCTCTCCCTCACTCACGCTCTGTCTCTGTCTCTCAAAAATGAATAAACGTTAAAATTTTTTTTTAATATTATCTTGTATTTTGTTATTTACCAGCATGTCTATATCAGAAATGGTACTTCTTATGGTCTTGTTGAGTATTTTAGTTGTTGTTAAGAATATTAGAAGTCAGTTTTTACTGCACATATCTTAAAATATTTGGTAAGTATTTTTGTCTATTTCATATAAATAGCTAATGCCTGTTTGGATATATACTGAATGTGTAAACTTGCTGCTTTATTTATATTCTTTAATAAAATTTCTGGCCATTGTGTCTCCTTAAATTTCTTAATCTATCTAGTGCCCTTATTCATATTTTAATCCTATTGAGGAAGAGGTTAAATTAATTTTTTTATATCATTTGCTTATAAAAGAGATACTATTTGTAGTTCAACTATTTGGTTATGTTAACATTTTCCAAACCAGTTAATTCTTTGGCTAGTTGGTCCTATATAATAATAAGGGTGAAAAGATTAGTGAAAATATCTCTAACTACTTTATTTTAATAAAATTAGAAAATATCTGAGATGCCAAGACAGTGCTTTTCAAAATCTAAATGGTAATTTAATAACCACAAAAGCCTACTTTCCTTTTTGTATAAGGGCCTTTTGATAGCCATTGTTTAGAGCTAAATGCTATTTGATTTTGACTCAAGTTATCTGAGTTATAACTTCATTTATTTCCACCTTAGGTTTTGTGTTTTTTTAATTCTTTTTTTTTTTTTAACGTTTATTTATTTTTGAGACAGAGAGAGACAGAGCATGAACGGGGGGGAGGGTCAGAGAGAGGGAGACACAGAATCTGAAACAGGCTCCAGGCTCTGAGCTGTCAGCACAGAGCGCGACGTGGGGCTCGAACTCACGGACCGCGAGATCATGACCTGATCCGAAGTCGGCCGCTTAACCGAGAGCCACCCAGGCGCCCCTCCACCTTAGGTTTTGTAACCATCCTTAAATCATGTACAAAAAAGATTTTTAAGAAAACATTTTATAGAAGTAATAATGCATTCTCATTATAAAAATAAGGAAATTTGACGGGCATGGCTCTCAGTCGTTTAAGCATCCAACTCTTGATTTTTGGCTCAGCTCATTATCTCATTGGTTTGTCAGATCGGGCCGCACGTGGGGTTCTGTGCTAACAGTGTGGAGTCTACTTGGGTTTCTCTGTCTCTCTCCTTATGCCCCTCCCCTGTGTGTTCTCTCCCTCTCAAATAAATAAATATTAAAAAATTAGGAAATATGAGGGGAAAAAGGAAACAAAAATGACCTGCAGTGAATCCCTTCATCCACAGATAAGTATTGTTACCATTTCTAACAGTCTAACTTCTGTGTTTGATTTTTTATTTTTTATAAAGTGTGATCAGATTGTATGGTGGTAGTTTGCTTATTTTACTGTGTAGCAAAAGCATTTTCTCATTTAAAAATTTGAGGTGTTTAGATCAGAACAACAAATACTGTTTGTATATTGTAATCCTAATTGGGGTATGTGTTCTCATAATGGTGATTGTTCTGTATACTTAGCATAATTTGCCTGATTTACCTCACAGGGAAAAACAAAAGTTTCTTATGTTAAAAATTAGAAACTTTAGATAAAGATACATATTATTTGTACACTGTCCATTGTTTTTGAGACTTTGTACTACTGCGTATTGCACATGCAGTTGTGACATCAGTTTCAGAACTAACATTTAGATCTTACAGTATATAACACTTGAATTCCTTCCTCCTTGCCTATGTATTTCTTTTTAATTCTCAAGAGAAAATCAACTAGAATGTTTGGCCCAGAAAGGCTAACGTTTAGTTATAACTAAATCTGGGAAATTGGTCATTGATGCATTTGATCACTCTGAACAGAAATTTAAAACTCATGGTTCCAAAGCTGATTAATATTTTCACTCTCAGCCTTTGTTCAGAGATTTGCAGAAAATTCATTCACTACCTCTGATGATCTTGGGCATGGTCAGAATATTTTAAATCAATAGTTTGCTTTTAGAACAGCATGACTGTGATGGTGAAGTTTTATGAGAGCCAAGTATTAGGGGCCTTCAATAGTACATTGAAAGTTCTTTGAGGAAGTTTAGTTTTGTATATTGACTAAACTACAGGGGGAACACCCTTAGTGTGCTTTTTTTTATTTCCTACCCACTCAAGATGACTTAAATCTTCTTCCTTTATTGAAATTTTCAGTTAAGTCCATTCTACAGCATACCAAAATCTAGGAAATTCTTTAATTTTTTAATTTTTTTAATGTTTATTTTCAAGAGAGAGAGACAGAGTGCAAGTAGGGGAGGGGCAGAGAGAGGGAGGGAGACACAGGATCCAAGGCAGGCTCCAGGCTCTGAGCTGTCAGCACAGAGCTCGTGCCTGATGTGGGGCTCAAACTCACAAACCGAGATCATGGCCTAAGCTGAAGTCTGATGCTTAATTGACTGAGCCCCTCAGGTGCCCCTGAAGATCTAGGAAATTCTTAATGAGTTTAAAGGGAATTACTTCCTAATTGGTTTTTTCCATTGTAGAAATAATATATACTCAGAGACCTTTTAGAAGACAGGAAAAAATAAAAACAAAAAATAACCCCACTAGAGTTCTTTCACTAAAAGGACAATACCAGTGTATCAGTTTGGAATATTTTCCTTTTCTCTCTCCCTTAAGATGGGTTTTATATCTATTCAACAGATATTTATTAAACTCCTCCTATATGCCAGGTACTATCTTAGTTGGCAAATAAGTTCCCTGCCCTCATGGAACTATGTTCTGCTGCATGTATAATTTTATGATACTTTTATAATTCATTAGAACATAAGAATTAGTATAAACATTTTAACAGCTGTATGATAGTTCCTTATGCAGAAACATCATGATTTACCCCCAATTATTATTTTTTCTCTCATAAATACAGTACGCATGAGTCTTAACCTTACAGAAATGCCATATTACCATTTTACTAAAATTTAATGTGTTGTGTTGTGACCTCACCTAATTTTGTTGGTCATTATTCCTTTGTACAACTCCTCCTTCCTCCAGGCTTCACATAGTCCAGAGTGTTAGCAGGAAAGGGCTTTCCAGTCTTCCACCTGCACTGCTCATCAATGACATGCTATTTATATAAACCTGGAAGGTTCTTTTGAAGGCTGACTTACAGAGAACTTTGGGTAGTAGGATCGTTCACAGATTTTTTAAAACGAAGTTCTTAACATTATTGTCTCTCTCTTACTCTCACTTCTGCTCCCATCCTCTTCTTCCATATGCCACTCCCAGTGGGGGCCAGGTGTATTGATCTTGATCTGGGTGAATCCTCCAAGCCCCTTGTTTTCCCCCAGTTTCTACCTCTTCAGCTGTTCATTGTTTCCATCCCCTCTCTCTGTAGTACAGGCCAGCTGAACTTCTCTCTTTGGGCCTGGGGTTTCTCAAGACAGCTAAGGGGATTGTCTTCTAACTGCTAGTTCTAAAATAACACAAAAGACCTTGAGACAATGACTTTGGAATAGGGGAAAGGAATTTACCTATTGCCTTGCAAACAAAACTCATGTTAATATGCCAAATTTCACCGTCTAGACTTTTTTTTTTAGGATTAAATTTCAGAATGGAATTAACTGGTTTCTAAGGTTATGAACATTTAAATATTTTCTATAATCAGATTGTTTTCCAAAAGAGATATGTTCATGTATAGTTTCAGCAACCCAAGTGAGAGCTATTTTATCAATACTATCATCTTAAAAACTTCTCACTGCTTTATGTTTTATTCTTTCTCCTATATACCTGATAACAAATTATATATTGTCTTCTGTCCTTTGATTTGTCTACTTTCAGGTGCTTTTCTCCCCTAATCAATTTTCACAAATTCTTCAAAGCAAAATTAATAGTCCTTTGTTTTATTTTTGGAAAATCAGTGCTGGGAATTGAGTATCAACAATATAATACTCTCTTTTTTCCTTCATTAAACTTTTTTAGAGTGGTTTTAGATTTTTTTTTATTTTTTTTTCAACGTTTATTTATTTTTGGGACAGAGAGAGACAGAGCACGAACGGGCGAGGGGCAGAGAGAGAGGGAGACACAGAATCGGAAACAGGCTCCAGGATCTGAGCCATCAGCCCAGAGCCCGACGCGGGGCTCGAACTCACGGACCACGAGATCGTGACCTGGCTGAAGTGGGACGCTTAACCGACTGCGCCACCCAGGCGCCCTGAGTGGTTTTAGATTTGTAAAAAACTTGAGAGGTACAGAGATTTTTCATACACCCCCTGCTCCCCCTCCCCCCATTCATAGCCTCCTCCATATTGACGTCATTGACTAGAAAGGTACTTTTTTTTCTTTTTTCAGCCAAGGATGAACCTACCCTGATACATCATAACTACCCAAAGTCCAAGTTTTTCCTTAGGGCTTTTTTCTTAGGGTGTTATACATTTGGTGGGTTTGGATAAATGTATGATTACTTTTATCTATTATTATTATATCATACAGAGTATTTTCACTGCTCAAAGAATCTTTGGTGCTGTGTCTATTCATCTGTCTCAGCTTCACTCTTAGCAACTACAAATCTTTTCACTGTCTTCACAGGTTTCTCTTTTCCTGCATGTCACGTAGTTGGAATCATACAGTACACACACAGTCTTTTCAGATTGGCTTTCTTCTCTCTCTCTTTTTTTAAATGTTTATTTTTGAGAGAGAGAGAGAGGGAGTGTGTGTGTGTGTATGTGTGTGTGAGTGGGAGAGGGACAGAGAGAGAGAATCCCAAGCAGGCTCTTTGCTGTCAGTGTGGCGGATGAGGGCCTCTATTCCACGAACTGTGAGATCATGACCTGAGCCAAAATCAAGAGTTGGACGCTTAACCCAGGTGCCCCATATAGGCTTCTCTCACTTAGTAATGTGCATTTATGGTTATTCCATGGCACCTTTTCATGACTTGATAGCTCATTTGTTTTTACTGCTCAATGGTATTTCATGGTGTGAGTATACCAGTTTATCCGTTCATCTACTAAAGGACATCTTAGTTCCTTCCAAGTTTTGGCAGTTACGGATAAAACTGCTGTAAACATCTGTGTTGCAAATTTTTATGTGGACTTAAGTTTTCTACTGCTTTGGTTAAATGCCAAGGAGCATGATCAGATGGTAAGACTACATTTAGTTTTGTAAGAAATTTGCCACGTTTTCCAAAGTGGCTGTATCATTTTGCATTCCCATGAGCAATGAATGAGAGTTGCTGTTGTCTACGTGCTGGCCAGCATTTGATATTTGGTGATCCAGATGTTGGTCATTCTCATAGGCTTGTAGTGGTATCTTATTGATGTTTTAATTTGCATTTTCCCGATGATCTATGTGGAACATCTCATATGCTTATTTGCCATCTGTGTATCTTCTTGGTGAGGTATCTGTTAAGTCACAGGCCCATTTTTTTTTTTTTAACAAAGTTTTTTTGTTTTTTTATTGTTGAGTTTTAAGAGTTCTTTGTATATTTTGGATAGTAGTCCTTTATCCAGATGTATCTTTTGCAAATATTTTATGTTTATTTAATATTTACCTCTGGCTTGTCTTCTCATTCTTTTATGTTGTCATTCTGTTTTCTTTTTTATTAAAAAATGTTTTTAATGTTTATTATTTTTGAGAGAGAGAGACAGCAAATGGGACGGGCAGAGAGAGAGGAGACATAGAATCTGAAGCAGGCTCCAGGCTCTGAGCTGTCAGCACAGAGCCCAATGCGGGGCTTGAATTTACAAGCTGTGAGATCATGACTTGAGCTGAAGTTGGATGCTCAATTGACTGATCCACCCAGGTACCCCTGTTACTTTTAATTATAGTGAGCCTTCCGTCTAAAGTTAATAAGTGAATTTCTAATTTCTCATCTTCCTGATCTTGTTATTAGAAACTTAGTTTGTCATTTTGGGCATATTTTTGCTAGAGTGTTAAGATACAAATTTTAATTTAACACAGAAATAGATTTTTTTAAGAAATGCATTGACTAGAAAAATAACCAAATTTCTGTTTTATTTTTTAAAAAGTTTTTTTAATGATTTTTTTTAATGTTCTTTATTTTTTAGAGAGCACGAGATCTCAGGGGAGGGGTAGAGAGAGGGAAACAGAGGATCCAAAGCAGGCTCCACACTGAAGCACAGAACCTGCTGCAGGGCTCGAACTCATGAACTTTGAGATCATGACCTGAGCCCAAGTTGGACGCTCAACTGACTGAGCCACCTGGGTGCCCCTGGAAATAGATCTGTTTTTTTAATTTTTTTTTTTATTTTTAAAAATATTTATCTTTGAGAAAGAGAGAGGGGTGGGGGAGGGGCAGAGAGGGGAACAGAGGATCAGAAGCAGACTCTGTGCTGACAGTAGCAAGCCCAACTTGGGGCTTGAACTGACTAACTGTGAATGGTGACCTCAGTCGAAATCAGATGCTCAACTGACTGAGCCACCCAGGTGCCCATGCAAATAGATTTTTTTTAAATATTTATCCTTTTATTTTTCCTAGCTCCTCTTCAATGTTTAAAATTTTACCTTTACAGTTTACATTAGTGGTTATTCTCTCATTTCCATGTTTTTTTTTTTTTTTTAATTTTTAAATTTTGTTTTAGAGAAAGTGTGAGTGGCAGAGAAGGGCAGAGGGAGAGAGAAAGAATCCCAACCAGGCTCCACATTCAGTGTGGAACCCAGTGTGGAGCCCGATCCCTTAGCCCTGGGATCATGACCTGAGCCAAAATCAAAAGTCAGATGTTCAACTGACTGAGCCATCCAGGTGGCCCTCTATGTTCTTTATTAGTATTTGGAGAGTAAATCAAGAGATTATTTACTGTGATGAGGTAAATAGCATATCAAGTAAGATGGCTTCTTGTGACACAGAACAGTTTTTAATTTAGTTGTCTTTAAATTTCTGCCTTGGGGCACCTGGATGGCTCAGTTGGTTGAGCTTCTGACTTCAACTCAGGTCATGATCTCACGGATCATTAGTTCGAGTCCCGCATTGGGCTCGCTGTTGTCAGCACAGAGCCCACTTCGGATCCTCTGTCTCCCTGTCTGCCCCTCCCCTGCTTATGCTCTCTCTCTCAAAAATAAATAAAAACATTAAAAAAATAAATTTACGTCATACTGTAACAAGTTGTGGTGTGGGGTCTTTTTTTTTTTTTTTTTAAGTTTATTTATTTAAGTAAACTCTATACCCAGTGTGGGGCTTGAACTCACAACCCTGAGATCAAGAGTCACATGCTCTTCCAACTGAGCCAGCCAGGTGTCCCAATGACAGATGTGTTTGTATTACTGACTGCTTCTAGGGTCTAACGTGAGGTTTGGTCAAAAGTTTGAAGTGTATGTGTGTTTGTGTTTGAAAGACTTGAGAAAGGGGTGGGATTTTGTACTATTTATGGGCCAGGTCCTGTGTTTTACTTATGTTCTCATCTAATTCTTGTGACATCTAGAACTCAGTCACCATCTTACAGGTGAAAAGGCTATAAAAGTTAAATAATTTGCCAAGATCATAACCAGCAAATGGTAGAAGTGGAAGTTGAGCATGGATCTTTCTTGTTTCTTTTCCTTTTCATTTGTGTTTTAAAAGCTAACATGCTTCTCTTCAAACTTTTAAATTATCATGTAGTGCACACTAAAATGGATTGTTCCAAGTTGTGTTTGTGTGTGACCTAACGACCAAATTGATAATTCTTCAGTTTTTAATCTGGTGTTTGAAGTATGTGAAGTTAAAATTGGATCTCAATGTATTCCTCCTTTCATGGCATTTGTAAGTGGTCTGGGTGCTTTGAGAAAGAAGTTGTATGGTTTAGGGGTACCTGGGTGCTCAGTCAGTTGGGCGTCCAACTTTGGCTCAGGTCGTGATCTCGCGGTCCGTGGGTTCAAGTCCTGTGTTGGGCTTTGTGCTGGCAGCCGGAGCCTGGAGCCTGCAGCCTGCTTTGAATTCTGTATCTCCCTCTACCCCTCGCCTGCGTGTGCTCTCTCTCTCTCTCAAAAATAAACAAACATTAAAAAAAAAAAAAAAGTTGTATGGTTGTCCAAGGACTTCTAAGAGGCAGTGAAAGAAAATAGGGATCAAGGTAAGAATATGAACTGAGGAAAATTAACCAACCAGTAAGCCTGTGTATGAGTCATTTTTGACTAGAGTTTTTATATATACCTTGTGGGTGCCTATTCAGAAGTGTTGAAGACAAAGAATTGGACAGGTGACCTTGGTCCCTTTTATTACTATTCTGTGATTTATTGAGAATTACGTGCATATGTTAAACTAATTCCATGACGCACAGTGTTATCTCATTGGGTAAAAATCAGTCAGCATCTGTGCTTTTCATTTGCAGTTTCTAAATAGCTAAAGAGTTAGATTGGTTTCTGTGTGGAAGACCAGATTTTGTCATGGAGGTAGATGTGTTTGTTACTTTCAACCAAACATAATCTGCTAGAATTTTGAGATAGAGCTAGATAGGGTCTACCATGGAACTATTAACCAGCTATATAATTTCTCATTATTATTTTGAGCAAGGAAGCATTTGAAGAGAAACAGTGAAGACAAAACTGGCTCTAAGTGTGCTACTTCTTTTGAAATGATAAATGGTAAATATTTAGTATCAGAGTTCCTTGTAGTTACTCAAGGAAACAAATACTAATATTACATGTAGCTATTATAGAAACTACTTACTACAGACTCAGGAAACTTTAGAATGTTTGGCTCCCAACGTTTACAGAATTTTTCATCTTTGTATCTTGTTGAGATATGACAGGATTGTACTGTTAAACCTAAGCTTTGAGTAGTATTTAATTTTGAGTTGTAGCCACAGGTAAATATAACTCAAACATATTTCATTTCATTTTCTAAATTTTATTTATTTATTTTGAGAGTGTGTGTGTATGAGTGGAGGAGAGTTAGAGAGATGGGGAGAGAGAAAATCTAAAGCAGGCTCCATGTTATCAGCGCAGAGCCCAAAGCTGGGCTCAGTCCCGAGAACTGTGAGAACATGACCTGAGCCTAAATCAAGTGTCAGGTGCTTAATCGACTGAGCCACCCAGGTGCGCCCCTCAAACATATTTCAGAAGTTTTGATGACGGATACCTTGTTAGTTGATTTAGAAGGACTTAAAGCTTCACTTATTTAATACCCTAGCTAGAAATCTGTAGTAGTAGCTGGCTTCTGGTTTCCTGATGATTTAAATTAATTTTCACCTACAGGAATTATCTTCCAACCTAAGTGACTTCACATCATTGCTTATTATATAAGGGTTAAATTTGTTTAAACTGTTTAATTGAGCTGTGGGAACCAGAACAGGGCTATTGTCTAATAGTTTTTCATATATAGATTTTTTTGTACCTGTGAGTATGATTTTTTTTTTTTTTTTTTTTTAATTAACCCCCAACACACCCTGGGCTCCACCATCTGGCCCATGTACCTATGCTGGTTGCTGATTGGCTCCCACGCTCTGCCAGCATGCCCCTGCCCACCCTGCACCCACATCTCTAAGGCATTGCCTATTTTCGTATATTTTAGAAAAATGAGTGAATGAACTTGGCAGCTCCTGTATTTGGCATGTGAGTGGTACTTGCTTTCAGATTTAGCGTTCTCTGTTAGGAAAATATACTTGATTGTGTTGCTGTGAGTGTAATTTAAACATATACACATACATGCATATTTATTTATAAATTCCCCTTCCCTTAATCTTCTAAGAGAAAAATTCATATTCAATCTTGTGAATTGGCTGGACTGTAGATGAAAAATATTGGATTTTTTAAATGTTTTTACCACTCTAGCACAGGTTTGAGAAATAATAAGATATTTATTTCTCTTTGTTTGGGTGTGAAGGACACTGCCTGAGTCAGTTTCCCTTCTCCTTCCCCTGTATTTGTTTAAAATTTCTATGTGCCTCTGTAAGGCAGAAGTCAGAAGAAATAACTTTATATCTCTGCTATTCCCAATGTTTAGCAATTTTTAAAATCTGAATTTTTGTTGGTTATCATTAACAGTTTAAATGTAAACACTGAATGTTCTTTATAGAACTAATTTGAGGCATGGCGGCATTCTTTGCAAGAGTTGTGAGTTTGTTATAGATATTGGAAGAGAGGATGTAGAAATAAGGCTTTGCTTGTAGTATGCAGTGATGATGATTTGCCTACTTTCAGTGTTTTAATCTTTTTAGCTCTTTGTGCAGCTATCACATATGGCTAGACTTCAGTCCTTACATTTTTCTTCTCTTTACTGACTTAGTTGTTGACTTATTGTCATGAGATGAGAATTAAATATTTTGCATATGCTTCAAGGTTTTAGTATTCTAAATGAGATCTCTTAAGTATAATGTTTATATAGAGTGAGGTATACAGATCACAAAAAATATGGTCTGATTTAATTAGATTTGTAGAGTTTGCTTCTAAAATTTGGACAGAATATAGAAATTTAAGAAAGTTTCAGTTATACTATGGCTTTGGTCATGCATTTTCAGAAGCAGTGTGTTGCATTCCTAACTGTAATGTATTGCATGCACTGCTGAGCATAATGGGAAAAGAAAAGTGCCATAAAAAGCTAAGTACCAAGTAACTAGCTGGAAAAAGCTTTTAATGGGAGAGCTGGTGAGGTCATTAATCTGTTAGAATAGTATTTGAGGAAATGGTTGCATGTGTTAAGTTGCAATTTCTTTTTGTTATTAGAAACCAAAATAGGAAATTCAGAATTAGCACTTAAGTGCTGATAACTTTTTTTTAAGTGCCTTTTTGCAGCCCAATTTAGTGCAAAGAGAATTAGAATGGGAGACTTGGTTTTAATGCTAAGTATTGTATACAAGAATGACCTTGGATAACTATGTTGTCTTATTAGTAAAATGGGTGGCAGAATTGTTAAGGATCCTTTTAGCTTTAGGCTGTTGCTTTAAATGTGCTTCTTATCCTCTCTTGAACAATCAAAAAGGAGGATTTTTAGTTTGATTCAGTTTGATTTCCTCCAACAGTCGTCAGTTACTAAATGTATAGATTTTCTGTAGGTAGACTACTTTGCAGTGGCTTTCAAACCTTTTTGACTGAGACCCATTCTGAAAAATACTTTTTACATTATATTATGACCCAGCACATACACAGATAAATGGACAAGTTTCACTAAATACCTTACTAGCGATGAGTTATGTTTTCTGTTCCATTTCCTAAACGGGGGGGGGGGTAAGTCTTTATAATCCACTCTTTGAAAATGTTTTCTTCATTTAGAGTGTAAACTTTAAGCCAGTTCTTTAAGTTAAATTAAGCAATGTCATTGATAAATACTTGCCATAAAATGAAAATATAGTGGCTATATGAATTTTAGCTCCTGCCTTTGTTTATCATAACACAAGCCTTGAACACAGTGTTCCTTCTTACTAAGGAACAAATGATTTGGAATAACAGCTGAAGTTAGGCACATGTAAAGTTCTAAGTTGCTGGTCTTCAATGTAGATAATTTAATGATCTGTCTGTATTGTTCCATTTCTTATTTAGTTCCTTATTAATAGGCACAATACTAGCATTGGCTGTAACACAAACTCTTGCCGCTAGAAATCTTCACTTTTTTGAATTTGAGTTTTTGGAAGGTATATTGTGGCGAACACATTTAATTTTGAGGAGTTCTTGTGCTGTTATTTTAAGTGAGTTTTTTGCTTTTGTGTTCTAACCATCAAGATACTTTTTTTTTTTAAACTTGCCAGTCTTCTAGTTCTATATCAGATTCCTGTATCTCTTCCCCCTGCCCCCTCCATATTGAATTCTTACAGGATTTATAGCTTATGTTTTCTAATCTAAGGATTAAAATAAGGTTTTCTAGGAATATTACTTAATATTTGTATGGCCCTGGACATCTCACTTCCTTAAATTCAGAGCCTTTTCCTTATCTGAAAATGTTAATTTTGTGTACTTGACTGGATTATTTTATTTTATTATTTTATTTTTTTTTAATTTTTTTTTTCAACGTTTATTTATTTTTGGGACGGAGAGAGACAGAGCATGAACGGGGGAGGGGCAGAGAGAGAGGGAGACACAGAATCGGAAACAGGCTCCAGGCTCTGAGCCATCAGCCCAGAGCCCGACGCGGGGCTCGAACTCACGGACCGCGAGATCGTGACCTGGCTGAAGTCGGACGCTTAACCGACTGCGCCACCCAGGCGCCCCTAGTGTTTTGTTTTATAATACATAGTTTAGCATTTAACATGAATATTTTTATGGCATTTTTGTTTTAAAAGTAGTTTTATTGAGGTATAATTGATGATACAAAAAAAACTGCATGTATTTAAAGTGTAAAATTTCATAAGTTTCGATACATGTACAAATCTGTGAAACTATCACTATAGTCAAGATAATGAATGTATCACCTCCAAAAGTTTCCTTGTGTCCCTTTGTTTGGCTTTTTTCATTCAGTATAATTAGAATGTCACCGTGTTTTAGCATGTAACAAAAGCTCAGTCTTTTTATGACTGAGTAGTATTCCACTGAATGGATGCACTAAATTTGTTTATCTGTTTACTTGTTGATGAACATTTGGGATTTTACAATTTTTGCAATTTCAAAGAGAGCTGTTATGTATATTTGTGTGCAAGTCTTTGGATATGGGTGCTTTCATTTCTCTTAGGTAAATACTATGAGTGGAGAGGCAGGGTCATATGTTAGGTGTAGGTTTAATTTTTTGAGATACTGCCAGTTTCCTAAAGTATGCCATTTTACATTTCTACACGCAGCGTGTGCGAGTCCAGTTGACATACAGCTTCACCAGTACATGGTATGGTCAGTCTTTTTTTTTTTTTTTTTTTATTAAAAAAATTTTTTTTAACGTTTTATTTTTGAGACAGAGAGAGACAGAGCATGAACAGGGGAGGGACAGAGAGAGAGGGAGACACAGAATCGGAAGCAGGCTCCAGGTTCTGAGCCATCAGCCCAGAGCCTAACGCGGGGCTTGAACTCTCGGACCGCGAGATCCTGACCTGAGCTGAAGTCGGACGCCTAACCGACTGAGCCACCCAGGCGCCCATGGTCAGTCTTTTTTTTAATTTTAGACATTGTGGTTTTAATTTGCATTTCTCTAATGAATAACGTAGTTTAGTATCTTTTCATATGCTTATTTGCCATCTGTATATCTTTGGTGAAGGGTCTGTTCAAATATTTTGTGTCTTTTTTTTTTTTTTCTGTAGGTTCGTTTCACTGTTGAGTTTTGCAGGTTCTTTATATATTCTGGATACAAATCCTTTGACAAGTAAATGAACTTGTAAATATTTTCTTATAGTCTGTGGCTTTTCTTTTCATTTTCTTCACATGCCTTTCAAAGAGCAGTAGTTTTTAATTTTGATGAAGTCTAATTTATCAATTTGTTCTTTTATAGATTATCCTTTTGGTGACATATCTAAAAAAGCTTTGCCAAACCCAGCATCACAGAGATTTTCTAAAAGTTTTGTAGTTTTAGGTTTGCATTTAAGTCTAGGAGTTAATATTTGTATATGGTATGAGGTATAGATTGAAGTTCATTATTTTCATATATGAATATCTAATTGTTACAGCACTGTTTGTTGAAAAGACTGTTCTTCACTGAATTGTTTTTGTACTTGTGTTGAAAATCAGTTGCCTGTCATTCATCTTTTGGTCAGTTTTACTGAGATACTCATGTACCATAAAATTCACTCATTAAAAAATGTGTTTTTGGCCTTTACTATATTCACTGAGTTGTGCAACTGTTACCACAATCAATTTTAGAACATTTTAATCACCCTAAAGGAAGCTGTTTATGTTAGCAGTCACTAATGAAGTTTTATATAAATTAATAACTTGATAAAAGTTGAAATGTTACTGCTTCTGCTCCTTCCTTCCCAAATTTTAAGCTTTGATAACATTTTGTATCACACTGATAGTAGTCTCCAACAGTTTTGCAACGTTTATAGTATGACTATATCATAAATTAATCATTTTTGAGGGGACATTAGGCTATATATTCAGATTTATACCTTCATGGTAGTATAAATAATATATTAAGTATTCTTGCTTAGTGCAGACATGTTTGTGTAGGATGGATCCCCATAGCAAAATTGCTAGGGAATTAGGTATGCACATTTATTATTTAAGTTTTCAGTTTTATAATAGATTCTGTACTTATATAATTTGAAAAGGTAAATAGTTCTGTGCAGATGACTGCACAGTGAAAATAGCAGTGCCTCTGTCCTCTTTCTACCTTCCTCTTCCTCTTCCTATTTCCTAGTCCCCAGAAGTACCTACTTTCAGTTTTTTTGCTATTTCTTTTGGTGTTTACTTCCATATATCTTTGTAACATAATACAGTCCTTAAGTTTTTCAGTTTCAGCATTATCTTTTAATTCTCCCTATGGATTAATTCTCACATCTTTCATGCATACTTTTCTCTGTCATTTCCCCAATGAAGTTGGAGTATTTATTTAGTGTTTACATCATTATGATTATGTAAGTGCTCTACAAAGCTGAGCTTAATAATAAATATGATTACTTCATTGTACAACCTTTTGCTTTCTCTGGAATTAATACTGAGTTTTTGCTTAGTTTTCTGTGTATTTATTACATGTTTTCCCTAAATTTCCCTACTGTTTGAATCTCCTGCCTAGATATTCTTCCATTTTGGAGATGCCTCTTTTAAGGACTTATACCCTTCACCAATCTATACTGATTGCCTTCTAGGTTGATGCCCAGTCTAAGGGTCTAAAATCACTCACTTATTTTAGGAATTCCTTTTTATCTCTGGCTGATGTTGAATTTTGTTTCTGGAATCCCATTTATTTCTTGATCTCTACCTCATTTTTGAAAGTATACCTTTTTTGTTGTTGTTGTTTTAAATGTTTATTTTTGAGAGAGAGAGAGAGAGAGAGCCAGCAGGGGAGGGGCAGAGAGAGAGAGGGAGACACAGAATCCAAAGCAGGCTACAAGCTCTGAGCTGTCAGTACAGAGCTCCACATGGGGCTCAAACTGGTGAACTGGCAGATCATGACCTGAGCCAAAGTTAGACTTTTAAATGACTGAACCACCCAGGCATCCCTGAAAGTATACCTTAATAGTTGTTTGAGAATGGGCATGTGGAAGAGGTATATATTTTTTTAAGACCTTGCATTTCTGAAAATCTCTTCCTTTCCCTTTCTTTTACTCTCCTCTTTAATTGGTATTTTGGGTACTGAACAGATAAGAACTAATTTTCCTTCAGAATTTTAAAGGCATTGCTCTATTTCTTCTAACTTCCAGTGTTGCTGTTAAAGTCTGATGCTTCTAAGATTCTCTGTCCCCTGTAACCTATATTTTTCTTTTCGAAGTTTTTAAGTTTCTATGACCTGTGTTTTGAAACTTCACAGCCATATGCCTTGTTGTGGGTCTTTTGTTTTTTGTTTTTTTCCATTATGGCCCTTTGTGTCTGGAAATTCATTGGTTATCAGATAAATTTTCTTCTGTTTTATTTCTTATCCTCCATTTTCTCTGTTGTTATATATATGTTGTTTCTCCTAAACCAGTGGTCTAATTTCCTGATCTTTTCTCTTTTTTTTTAATGTATTTAATTATTTTTGACACAGAGAGAAGAGAGAGAGTGTGTGCGTGAACACAAGTGGGGGAGGGGCAGAAAGAGGGAGACAATCTGAAGAAGGCTTCAAGCCCTGTCTGAGCTGTCAGCCCAGAGCCAGTTGTGGGGCTCAAAATCATGAACCATGAGATCATGACCTGAGCTGAAGTTGGAAGCTTAACTGACTGAGCCACCCAGGTGCCCCCCCCCCTTTTTTTTAATATCTTTATGTTTTAGTTCTATTCTCTAGATTTCTTCTTGGAAGATCTTGGATTGACCATGGTATTGAGATTTTTTTTTTTTTTTTGCTATCATATTTTTTTAACTTCCAAGAAATCTTAAAAAAAAAGGCACCATCTTATTTCACGTATACGAGATTTTCTCATTTTAGAGTCTTTTTCTTTTTTTCCTTGAAGTTTTCAATTCCTTTTAAAGCTTCTGCTCTTTCCATTTCTTTACTGATTTTAGTTGTTCTTTGATATTAAAGGCTTTCTGCAAGTATCTGATAAGGCTTGATAATGTGCTGTATTTGAGTTGGGCATTGAAAAACTGAAAAATTTTGATGGCTGGGACTCTTTTACTGTGAGTCTTATTGTGATTTGATTGGGTTGTTGAGGAACCTGTTGGGGAATCTTTTGGAACCTAGATGTTAGAATCTTTAGATCTTTCCATTTATTAGTCAGATTCCTAGTTTTTTGTATATGGCTGGAGAATAGCTTATGGTTTATGTGATTTCTACTTTAGGGGTTTTATTAAAACCACTTATAGCTTAATATGTGGGTATTTTAAAATTTGAAGATCTATGATCATTTGAATATAGTTTTTATTAGGAGACAATGTTCTGTATTTGTTCATCATATTGCTTAAATGACGTATATTCTTGCCTTGTTCAACCACTTGATTAATTTTTGAGAAACATGTATTAGCCCTATAAAATCACTGTGAATTTTGGGGCTCCTGGGTGGCTCAGTCAGTTAAGTGTCTGACTTTGGCTCAGGTCATGATCTCACAGTTCGTGAGTTCGAGCCCCACATGGGGCTCTGTGCTGACAGCTCAGAGCCTGGAGCCTGCTTCAGATTCTGTGTCTCCCTCTCTCTCTGCCCCTCCCCTGCTCACAGTCTGTCTCTCTCTGTCTCTCAATAATAAATAAACGTTAAGAAAAAATTTTAAATCACTATGAATTTATGAGTTTCTTCTTGTATCTCTTTCTGGATCATTTTATTTATTTACGTATGTATGTATGTGTGTACTTGAATGTTTGTTTATGACAAATGTTTCCCTATTGAAGCATACTAACCATACAGATAATTTAATCTAGCTAGTCATTCTCGGCCATGCCGTCGTGTATGTCTTTCTTCATTCCTGCGTACCACCTTCCCCATTCCTCACATATATATACCGCTAACCCCAGCCTTCCCCCTCCAGTGGAGCTCTGTCCTGCTTCTTGGTGTGCATTTGCTGTGCACTCTTCTTGGAATGCCTTACACCTTTCTCCATCACCCACTCACTGAATAGTCACCTTAGATCTTCACTAGAATAGGACAACGTGCTCTAAGTGTTTGCAGGAAGGAGTTGGGAATGGGATGCCATCCCCAAAGAGCTTAAAAACTATAAAACCCCAGGGGGCGTCTGGCCGGCTCAGTTGGTAGAGCACGTGATTCTTGATCCTAATCTCAGGGTCATGAGTTTGAGCCCCATGTGGGTGTGGAGCCTACTGCTGAGTTCTGTGGTTCAGGTTATGAAGATTGTTGTGTTAATCCTCAGATCAGTTTTCTAGGTGTGCATGATGGTTTAGTGTTGATCTGGCTGTATTTCATGGACACATGACAAAAAAAACTTCCATGCTGTTCTGCCATCTTGGTTCCTCCTTGAAGCATTTTAATTTAGATCTATTTCTTATACAACGCTTAGCCAGAGTAAAAGTTTTAAAAAACCCTGTTCAAAAGGTCTCTTCTATTTACTTATTTACAAAGAATTTTTTAAGTTTATTTATTTATTTTGAGAGACAGAGTGAGCAGGGGAGGAACAGAGAGAGAGGGAGAGAGAGAGAATCCCAAGCAGGGCCAGAACTCATGAACCATGAGATCATGACCAGAGCTGTGAAACCAAGAGTTGGATGCTTAACTGACTCAGCCACCCAGGCACCCCCAAAGGTCTCTTTTGATAGAGAACTATAACTTAGTCACATTTATAGTGATAATTGATATATTTGGAATTGGACTTCTCCCTGCCTTCTCTGTTGTTGTTGTGTTTTTTTTTAAGTTTATTTATTTATTTTGAGAGAGAAAGCACGAGTAGGGAAAGGGCAAAGAGAGAGAGAATCCCAAGCAGGCTTCTTACTATCAGCACAGAGCCCGATGTGGGGCTGAACCCATAAACTGTGACATCATGATCTGAGCCCAAGTTGGATACTTAACCTACTGAGCCACCCAGGCACCCCTTTGTGTGCTTTATTTTTGCCCTTCTTTTTTTGGCCTAATTTTCTTTGATGCATTTTTGTCTCTAGTGCTGTGTACATTCCACATTTTTTGATAATTCATGTGATTACCCTAAAATATGTGTTGAAATCTGACATTTTCATACTAGATTATTAATTTTTAAAATGATACAGTTTCTCTTATGTCTTGTATAATGAAGAGCACAGGCTCTAGATGAAAACAGCTTTGTATTTGGATCTTGGTTTTGCTACTTTTTGACCGTGACTCACTGTGCCTCCATTTCTCCATCCTTAAATAGACAGTAATAACTACTTACCTCGCAGGGGTGTTGTTAGGGGTGTTAATATACATAAGACTAGAACAGGGCCTGGCACTTTAGTAAGGAATCAATAAATATTATGTTTATACTAGGTGTCAGTTATTAACAAAAGCTTGAAACTACGTTACTATGTTAGTATAGTTCTTGTGTCGCAGTAGGTGATGCTTGCCTGGTTCTGAACCTGTTTCTGTATATTTTAAGAAATTCATTTATATCCTTTTTACAATGTTGTTTTAATTGTTCTGTAATGTGTGTGGGCTGTTCTGTAGGAAGGACTCAAGTCTGTCTTCTGTTCAGCTGAGTTTTCTACTTTTATTTCTTACGTTTTGACCTTTATTTATTATTTATGACCCTTTTTTCTTCCATCCCCTCCTCCACCTTCTCGACTGGTTCATCCAAAAATGTTAACATCTCTGAAGGTGGTCAGGGGTATCTGAATGCTTTAATTACACATTCTGTGTATTTGTGTGTGTGTAATTTGGGTATGAGAGATAGTGTCAGGGTTCTCTAGAGAAACAGGACTAGTAGGAGATATTTATTATATGTGTGTTTTTTCTACACCCCCAAGCAATTCTTTGACACCACCTAAGTGTTTGGTATCCTGCAGTTTAACTCAATTTGGACACTATGTACCTGGAGATAGTGTCCTACAAAACTGCCCCTGCTCCCGCTTCAGGCACCAATTGCCAAGTCCAGGTTGTTAGCTGTGCTGTCTGGCTATAGATCAGAGGTTCCAACAACTTCCTTCTCCTGTTCAGTTAATATGCCACAGCAGCTCACAGAACTCCGGAAAACGTTTTAGTTACTATATTACTGGTTTATTATAAATGTATATAACTCAGAAACAGCCAGATGGAAGAGATGTATAGGACAAGGTGGCAGGGAAGGGACACAGAGCTTCCATGTCCTCTCCAGGTGTGCCACTTGCCCCAAATCTCCACGTGTTCCCCAACCTGAAGCTTTCCAAACACCATCCTTTTGGGGTTTTTATGATAGCTTCATTGCAGTGATTAAACTCGTCTCACAGAGCCTGACACGGGGCTCAAACTCAGTGAGCTGTGAGATCATGACTTGAGCTGAAGTCTGGGTGAGCTGGGTGACTGAGCCACCCAGGAGCCCCCAAAAAAATCTTTTTATTTTTATACGTATGGTGAGACAAGAAACATTCATTAGTCTAAGTTTAAAACACTTCATAATACTCACACTCTCACCTTTTGGCTCCAGTGGGGAATAGAAGTTGATTTTTCTCAGAACCTATAGGTAGAATGCCCACAGTGGAGGAGGGAGATTAGGGCATTTTATATGTTCATCATTATATCAAACTGTCTGCCTTCCCCCCCCCCCCCCCACCTCAATGCAGCTACTCCTCTACCCTCAGGCTACAAGAGAGTTGATTAAGAAAGTTTTCTGGAGAAAGAAATGCGCTACATGGAAGTTGGGGAGGTGGGGGAATAATGAAAGTTGTAGGCAGAAGAAAAGAGAAGTCTAAAAGTGAGAGAACTTGGCACAGAACTACAGTAGTATATATTAAGTATATAATTAATATAATTAATTGATTAATAAAACAATTTTTCCATTTTTATAATATTGTTATTGTTACAAGACAAAAACCATACAAATAGGAGTAGGTTTACATTGTTTAATATTAAAGCCATATGTAAATGTTTATAGCAGAACCTAAAAGTTCCTTCTTGCCCCTACCCTGCTGCTTTTACCTTACCCCAGAGGCAACCATATATTTGTGTGTACTTCTAGTTCTCCGTGCATTTACACCAATATATGTTCCCATTTGGTGGTGGGGAGCTTGTAAACATTGTTCTTTGACGTGCTTTTTCTTTTCCTTAACTCTAAATCATGGAGATCTTATCAGGTCCTGTGGAACTCTGAGGAAAAGAGATATGATTTGGATTCAAATACTGCTAACCATTAAGCCTCTGTTTTCTTTATTTGTGAAATGAGGATAATGATACTATCTACCTTTTAGGGTTGTGACAGATTAAATGAGACTATCTATGGGTTCTTTAACATGGTACCTAGTTCTTGGTAAACTAACATGTGGTAGCTACTATTATTAATAAACAAAACCAGTATACTTCTATATTGTCCTCCTATACCTGAGAAATGAACTTATAGCAATAAAGTTCAATCAACCTACCCTCTAAATCTAGAAAATAAAATCTTTATGGGGTCTACCAGTGATGACAGTGATGACTGTTACCAAATGATTAAAGGACTGTTTCATAAAGAACAAATCAGACCTTTCTCTGGTTTTTAGAAGCATTGAGATACTAAACTATTAGTTGTTTATGGAAGAACTTTATAAAGCAGAGCTCACCAAAGTTTGATGACCTGAAAAGTCTATAAAATAATAAAGGAGAAAGCATATTGGTCTTCCTAATTGTCATATTAAAATAAGAAGACACCCACAAAAGAGCTAAGTAGTAAATTTAGGAGAAAAATAAGGAATATATTTCTCTATTCAGTGGGTAGTAATCATTGGAACTAATTATTTCAAGGAAAAAGAGGGGGTAATAAGTTTTTAAAGGATTTGGATAATAGAAATTCATATTGAGTGACAGTATTGTTTTAGGACTCCCTCCACAATCCTTTCTGAAGGAAACAGACCATTTCTTCTCACTATACAGTATATATGTTCTTTTCTGGCACTGAGAACACTGGATTAGAGAGACTGTAAGTTTGACTAAATATTGGCTTTCTTAAATTCCTTTGATGATGGTTTGTATTATTTTATTAGCTTTACATTTGCATTTTTAAAAACAGCTCTATTGAGATAATTCACATATATTACAATTCATCTATTAACATATAATTCAGTGGTTTTTAATATAGTCACAGAGTTGGTGTAGCCATTAAAAACAGCTCTATTGAGATAATTCACGTATATTACAATTCATCTATTAACATATAATTCAGTGGTTTTTTAATATAGTCACAGAGTTGGTGTAGCCATTATAACAGTCAGCTTTAGAACATTTTCATCACCTGCCAAGGAAACCCCATTTCCCTCATCTCTCTCTCCAACCCCTCCAGCTTTGAGAAGCCTCTAGTTTATTTTCTTTCTCCATAGATCTGCTTTTTCTGGACATTTTATATAAATGAAATAATACAGCAGATGGTCTTTTGTGAGTGGTTTATTTCCCATAGCATAATGTTTTCAAGATTTATCCATGATGTAGCATGTATCAGTACTTTATTCTTTTTTTTTTTTTAAGTTTATTTATTTATTTTGAGAGAGAGGGAGAGTGTGCATGCATACGTGCGTGGGTGAGTGGGGGAGGGACAGAAAGGGAGAGAGAATTCCAACTAAGCTCCATGCTGAGCGAGCATGCAGCCCCTTGCAAGGCTCAATCTCATGATTGCAACCTGAGCTGATAACAAGAGTTGGACGCTTCACCGATTGAGTCCCCCAGGCATCCCAGTACTTTATTCTTTTTTATGGTTGAGTAGTATTTCATTGTATGGCTATCTTACATTTTTATTCATCAGTTGACATTGTGTTTTGCTTTTTTTTGCTGGTATGAACATTAATGCACTGGTTTTCATATAGACATATACATTCATTTCTCTTTGGTAGATACTGAAGATAAGAACTGCCAGGTAATAAGGTAGCTTGATAGTGAATCCTTTGAGGAACTGCCAGCCTGTTTTCCAAAGTGGCTGCACCATTTAATTTAACATTCCCACAGCAATGAGTGAGGGTCCCAGTTTCTCTGCATCCTTGTCAACACTTTATGTAAACCTTTTTTACTCTAGCCTCAAGTGAGTGTGGTGTCTTATTGTGGTTTTGATCACATTTTTCCAGTGATTTGTGATGTTGGGCGCCTTTGTAGCCATTTGTAGATCTGTTCAGATCCTTTGTACATTTTTATTTTGGGTTGTCTTTTTATTGTCAGGTTGTAAGAGTTCTCTATATAGGCTTGATACAAGTCATTTCTCAGAGATACGATTTTCAAATATTTTTCCCACTCTGTGGGCTGTCTTTTTACTTTCTTGATAGCATCTTCTAAGCACAAGAAGTTTTCATTTCAATGAAGTCTAGTTGATTTTTATTTTGTCACTTGTGCTTCGTATCTAAGAAACCATGCCAAACCAAAGGTCACAAAGATTTACTCCTATGTTTTCTTCTGTTTGACAGTTTTAGTTCTTACGTTTAGGTCTCTAATCCATTTGAGTTGATTTTTCTATATGGTGCAAATGACGGGCCAATTTCATTCTTTTTGCAAGTTGGCATCCAGTTGTCCAAGCAACTTTTTTCCCCCAAAAAGACTGCTTTTTCCCCTATTGAATTGTCTTGGTACCCTTATTTAAAACCAGTTGACCACAGTTGTTAGGGCTTATTTCTGGACTCTTCCATTCTGTTTATCTTTATGTCTTTCCTTGTGCTAATCCTATACTGTTTTGATTACTGCAGTACTACTTTGTAATAAATTCTGAAATCAAAATGTGAGTCCTCCAGTCTTGTTCTTTTTTTAAGATTGTTTTGACTTCTTGGGTGCCTTGCATTTACATATGATCAGCTAGTCCATTTCTGCCCAAAAAGGCAGACTTTAGGAGGAATTTTGGTAAAGATTGCATTGAATCTGTAGATCAATTTAATGAGTATTGTCTTCTTAAGAATATTAAGTTTTCTGAACCATGAGCATGAATGTCTTTCCATCTGTTTAGGTCTTCTTTAATTTCTTCAACAATGTTTTATGCTTTCCAGCATACAAGTCTTACATTTCTTTGGTTAAATTTATTATGAAGTGTTACATTCTTTTTGATGCTATTATGAGTGAAATTTTTTAAAAGTTTATTTATTTATTTTGAGAGAGAGAGAACAAGCACGGGAGGGAAAGAGAAAATCCCAAGCAGGCTCCATGCTGTCAGCACAGAGCCCAGCACAGGGCTCAAGCCTGCTAATCACAAAATCATGACCTGAGCCAAAATCAAGAGTCAGATGCTTAACTGATAGAGCCACCCAGGTACCCCTGCCCTTTTTTTTTTTTTTTTAAGTTTATTTTTTTTAGTAAGCTCTACACCCAGTGTGGGGCTAGAACTCACTACACTGAGATTAAGAATTGTATGCTGAGCCAGCCAGGCGCCCCTGAAATTTTTTTTAATTTCGATTTTGAGTTGTTACTGTGTGGGAACACTACAAGTCTATAGAGAAACAATTGATTTTATATATTGATCTTGTATCCTGCAACCTTACTGAAGTTTTTAGCTCTAGTAGTGTTGTTGTGGAAGATTTTTTTACATGCAAGATCATGTCATCTGCAAATAAAGGTAGTTCTACTTACTTTCAAATCTAGATGTCTTTAAAAAAAATTTTACCTCTAATGGTCCTACTAGAATTTTCAGAACAATGTTAAATAGAAGTAGTGAGAACAGATATTCTTGTCTTGTTCCTGATCTTGGAGAAAAACATTCTCTCTCTCTTTTTTTTTAAACGTTTATTATTTTTGAGAGACAGAGTGTGAGCAGGGAGGGGCAGAGCGAGAGGGAGACACAGAATCCAAAGCAGGCTGTAAGCTCTGAGCTGTCAGCACAGAGCTGGATGCAGGGCTCAAACTCACAAACCATGAGATCATGACCTGAATCGAAGTCGGATGCTTAACTGACAAAGCCACCTGTGATGCCCCTGGTCTTTCACCATCAATTTTTTTTTTAATTTAAATTTTTTTTTTTTTTTTTTTTTTTTTTTACATTTACTTATTTTTGAGAGAGAGAGACAGAGCACAAGTAGGGGAGGGGCAGAGAGAGAGGGAGACACAGAATTGGAAGCAGGCTCCAGGCTCTGAACTGTCAGCACAGAGCCCGACGCGGGGCTCAAAGTCATGAACTGTGAGATCATGACTCGAGCCGAAGTTCGACACTTGACCGACTGAGCCACCCATGCCCCCCTTTCACCATTAACATTAAATATTATGTTAGCTATAGATTTTTTCGTAGATGCCCTTTATTAGATTGAAGTTGTTCACTTCTAGGTTGTTGAGTGTTTTTATCATGAAAGGGTGTTGAATTTTGTTCATTGCTTTTTCTTTGTCAACTGAGATGATCATGTGGGCCTTTTGCACTGTTAATGTGGTATATTGCATTGATTGATATTCAGATGTTAAATCATTGTTGCATTCCTGGGATAAATCTCACTTGGCCATGGGATACGGTTATTTTTATTTGTTGCTGGATTTGCTTTGCTTGTATTTTGGTGAGGATTTTTGTGTCTCTATTCATAAAATATATTTTCCACAGTTTTTCTGTAATGTCCTTATCTGATTTTGACATTAGGTTAATACTGGCCTCATAGAATTTCTATTCTGGTTTTTGGAAGAGTTTGTCAATGATGTTATTTCTTTAAACCTTTGATAGTGTTTATCAGTGAAGCCCTCTGTGTCTGGGCTTTTTCATTGTGAGAAATATTTAAAAATTAGTAATCTCATCTCCTTACTTGTTATACATCTCGTCAGATTTTCTATTTCTTCTTGTGTCAGTTTCCATAGTTTATGTCCTTCTAGGAATTTTTCCATTTCATCTAGATTACCTAACCGGTTGCTGTTTAGTTTTCCATAGTATTTCCTCAATAGCAGGTCATTTAAATTTAATGGGATTACTGGAGCACCTGGGTGGTTTGTTCAATCAGCTCAGGTCATGATCTCATGATTCTTGCATTTGAGCCCCGATGTTGGGCTTTACAGTGACAATCAGAGCCTGCTTGGGATTCTCTCTCTCTCTCTCTCTCTCTCTCTCTCTCTCTCTCTCTCCCCCTCCCCCTCCCTCTCTCTCTCTCTCTCTCCCTCCCTGTCGCTCTCCCTGTCTGTCTCTGTCTCTCTCCCTCTTTCTCCCTCTCCCTCTTTCTCCCTCTCCTTCTTTCTCAAAATAAGTAAAGTAAACTTAAAGATTTTGAGGGGAGCCTAGGTGGCTTAGTCGGTTGAGCTTCCGACTTCAGCTCAGGTCATGATCTCACGGCTGTGGGTTCAAGCCCTGTGTGGGCTCTGTGCTGACCGCTAGGAGCCTGGAGCCTGCTTTGGATTCTGTCTCAGTCTCTCTCTGCCCCTCCCCCACTAGTGCTCTGTCACTCTCCCTCTCAAAAATAAACATTAAAAATTTTTTTTCAGGGGCGCCTGGGTGGCGCAGTTGGTTAAGCGTCCGACTTCAGCCAGGTCACGATCTCGCGGTCCCTGAGTTCGAGCCCTGCGTCGGGCTCTGGGCTGATGGCTCAGAGCCTGGAGCCTGTTTCCGATTCTGTGTCTCCCTCTCTCTCTGCCCCTCGCCCGTTCATGCTCTGTCTCTCTCTGTCCCAAAAATAAATAAACGTTGGAAAAAAAAAAATTTAAAAAAAAAATTTTTTTTTTCAAAAAGATTTTAAAAAAATTTAATAGGATTACTAATATTGCAGGTTGTTTTCTTTTTGTTCCCTTTATTTTTATTTATTTATTTTTTAATATTTACTTATTTTTGAGAGAGAGAGAGAGAGAGAGAGACAGAGCACAAGTGGGGGAGGGGCAGAGAGAGAGGGAGACACAGAATCTGAGCAGGCTCCAGGCTCTGAGCTTGTTAGCACAGAGCCCTACTCAGGGCTTGAACTCCAGAACTGCAAGATTATGACCTGAGCTGAAGTCAGATGCTTAACCAACTGAGCCACCCAGGTACCCCATCATTTATTACTTTTTAAAAATCTTTTTGCCTTTGGGTTAATTGAACATTTCTGTTTTATCTCCATATTTGGCTTAATAAGTGTTTGCCTTTTTTTTTTTTTTTTTAAATCTTTATTTTTGAGAGAGAGGTAAAGCGTGAGTGGGGGAGGGGCAGAAAGAGAGAGACACAGAATCTGAAGCAGGCTCCAGGCTCTGAGCTATCAGCACAAAGCCCAGATGGGGCTTGAACCTGCAAATCATGGGATCATGACCTGAGCCTAAGTCGGACGCCTAACTGACCCAGGCATCCCAGTAAGTGTTTTGCTCTTGATATTTTTAGATGGTTGCAAAAAATCCTGAGAATCATCTTAGACTTCTTTTTTCCTTTATATCTTCAGCACTTCCCATTTCTAATCAACCACATTGTCCCCTTGATTCTGTCTTTTCTGTATCGATGCAGTTGTTACCAAAAATGACTTTCCTAATAAGTCTAAGTACATTTCTCTAATATGTGTTTCACACCAATGCCAGTGTGATCTTTTGAGAATGCAAATCTGATCACATATTTTAAAATTTTCACTGGTGTTCTATCCTCTATAATGTAAATTTGTAATATAAATCTATTATAAAATAGAAGTCTCCTTATTGGGGTATGAAGTTGTCTCAACATTTTACTGATGTTTATCCATCATCCTCTATTATGTTTTATGCATACTGTTTCTTTTCATTTCCACACTCATGTTGTTATTTTTAAATTCCTAATAAATTCATGTTCACTTTAAAATAAATAAATAGATAAATATTTACCTTAAAGATCTAAATTGATCTTTTTTTTTTTTTTATCTCTTTGCTATACTTGGGTATTTTTCTAATATTGATTGTATCCTTATTGTGATTGTTTCCCCAGTACACAGATTCGAGACTCTTATTTTAATCTTTAGATACACATGTATCCAATAAAGGTTGAACAGGGTTTGGCTAGAATTTGGTACCATTTTCCTATTTTTATGATTCCTTTTTTTATAAGGCAAATAACAGATCATTGGTTTTCGGTCAACAGTAATATAAACTTTCCTTTTATCCGTAAGTTTAAGTTTTATAAAAATATGGACTTTTGAATGTTAAAAAAAAATTATGACAATATAGCAGTTCTAATGGTGGTATTGAAATGATTGGAGGGTAATTGTTGCAGTTGCAAGGTCAGATAATCTACCCGTGCTAAACCTTTTTTAGTCCATCAAAGTCAGCCAGTTTATATTCTCTGCTTTGTAAGATGAAAAGATAATACCAATCTTACTCTCTTTTCTTCAATTCTATCTAATCTTCATTGTATGTTTTTTAAATTAGCAACATGATTAGTATTAACAATTTTTTTTTCTGTCCTTTAAAAATATCTAAAAGTGAAAATCAAGTGTTTACGACTGCCCATATTTATGTCTGAGCCAAGTAGCATGGATACAGTTCCTTTACTTTGTACAGCTGTTTTTCTTACGGTTTCCAATTACCTTTATGCTTTTCTTATCACATTTTCAAGTCTGTTTTTAATCATCCTGTCCAATATATTGAGTCTTCTCACTCCTAGAGAATTCTTTCAGAATTTTCTATACCTCTGTTCTGGACTTGCTCTCTATACTAAGTATACTGCACAACTTGTCTGTCTCCGCCCCCCCCCCCACCCCTTTCATGGATTGAATCTCCTTCCTATACCCTAGATAATTTTGGGTTTTTGGAAAGTTGTCATAATAGGAACGGACCTCCTTTTCACTATCATCCATTGTATTAGGTTGTTAACAACTGTTGTAAGTATGTTTTTCTGCTTTTGGAAATGTTTTGATTCTTGGATAATTTCCACTCCTCTATTTTTCTCTGTTCTTTTTTTCTGGGGCATATTTATTTGTATGTTGAAACTCTTGTAATGACTGTACCCTCTCCTCCTTGTACCTCCCTATCTTTGCTCCTACCCCCCTTTTTTTTTTTTTTTTTTTTTTTTTGGTGTTATTCTTACAGGCTTTCTTTGGGTTTTTATTTTGGTGAGCATATCTTTTTTTTTTCTTTTTAACATTTATCTTTAAGAGAGAGACAGAGTGCAAGTGGGGGAAGGGCAGAGAAAGAGAGAGACACAGAATCTGAAGCAGGCTCCAGGGTCTGAGCTGTCAGCACAGAGCCCGATGCGGGGCTCGAACCCACAAACCGTGAGATCATGACCTGAACTGAAGTCGGACACCTAACCGACTGAGCCAGCCAGGCGACCCTGGTGAGCATATCTTTAATTTGTAAGAATTCCTTCTGGTGTTCTTCCCTTCATCATCTTCTGTGATTGTTTTATATTCCTAAAACTTTTAAGGTACTGTAAAATTTTTAAAGACATTATGAAAATGAATATTGATGTAGAATGAGAAAAGAATCACAGCTTAAAAGAACTAATACCAAAAATATCATAAAATCCAGAAAAAAATTTTTATTAACTGACTTAGCTCTGAATCCTTTTTTCCACTGCATTTTTTGGCTTCATTCTTTTTGATCACCTTTTCATTTGTCAAGGAGTTTGTGATATTTTATAGAGAGAGAATAAGGAGATCATTCAGATTATCCTCTAGCATTCAAGTTTCTTACTACATAGTTGTCAAAATGTTTTTTTCCATTTCAGTCACTTGCAGTAATATTTTTTGAGTTAAAAATATAACACAAAATTTACCATTTTGATAATTTTTCTGTGTATAATTCAGAGATAATAAGTATATTCACAATATTTTGTAACTACCATTACCTATTTCCAGAACTTCTCATCATCCCAAACAGAAACTCTGTTTTCTGTTTGGTTTACTCTAATTCCTGAATTTTTTCTTTTTTTCCTGAGATAATATTCCCTTCACTCCTCCTTTTTATGGCAGGGTGAGGAATTTTATCTTTTTTTTTTTTAATGTTTATTTATTTTTGAGAGACCATGAGGAGGGGAGAGGCAGAGAGAGGGGGAGACACAGAATCCAAAGCAGCTCCAAGCTCTGAGCTGTTAGCACAGAGCTTGACGCGGGGCTCGAACCCATGAACCATGAGATCATGACCTGAGTCGGAGTCAGACGTTTAACCAACTGAGCCACCCAGGCGCCCTGGGAATTTTATTTTTACAGATTCTCCTCAAGTCTGATGATTGTCTACTGATATTTAAGAAAAAGGCTTACTGTGAGCTCTGAATGTGGGTGGACTTGTGACCTGTCAAACTTCACTTTCCCATGAACAGTCAGGGAAATGACTGATTCATTTTAGAATTCATTCGTTCATTTTAGAGACAAAATGACAGAACTACTGTTAAGGGGTTTGTTTAGGGGTACTAACTTCTGCTTTAATTGCCCCACTAGTGGCTTTGATTTCTTTAGAGTAAACCATAGTTTTTTCTCTCCCTCCCAAGGGTAAAGTCTTGGCTGAGCATTTTGCTGTGTATAAGAAACTGAAGGGGCATTGATTAGTCTGCCCTACAGACATTTTTCTCTTTTTCATCTGATCTCATTTCTGCTTTCCTGAGCCTTTTCTTTTTTTTTTTTTTTTAAATTTTTTTTTTCAACGTTTATTTATTTTTGGGACAGAGAGAGACAGAGCATGAACGGGGGAGGGGCAGAGAGAGAGGGAGACACAGAATCGGAAACAGGCTGAGCCTTTTCTTTTAAGAAAAGGATTGGCTACCTTTTTTAGGTACCGCCTGTATTCTAGGCTGTTACTTTTTGGGCCAAAAATGTCAACTTTTGCCAGACATCTGTCATCTGCTGAAGACTCTTCTGCATCCTCTTATATAGTTTTGCATTTCGTATTTATTTCTCTGATTTTCTTGGGTTACTATATTAATGGGGTCTGGAGGGAAAATAAGTAACAGTAAGGTAAGATGTTTATACTGCCATCTTGACACTCCTGCAAACTTCTCAAATGATGTTAATGATGTTGAATTTCCTTTCTGTATGGAGTGACAATCTTGTTCCTTGGTTTCAGTTGTTTGCTAAGCAGAGCTAAAAATTGGTGTATGGAGGCAGGGAGGTTTTAAGATGGTGGCTGACAACTGCAGATACAACTTTCTTATTTTTTCACTAAAATAATCATGAAATCAGGAATGAAAGGAAACTAATAATACTATAAATGAAAATTGATTGACATAAAGACAGAAGTAGGAATAAGTGTTACTAATGATGAGGCACATTGAGCCAGATAGAGGAATACTATGTGGATTTCAGCACATGGAGTATATTCTGACCTTGTTTTTTGAAATAAGGATTTTTTTTTTTTCCCTGCTGATCTTTATCCTGGTGATCTTTATCCCCGTCATTTGTTCAAAAGTCAGACCTGGGGCCTGAGCTAACCAGAAAGTTGAGCAGCCATCAACTTTACCCACTCTTTTATGAGGTGAACTGAGTGTCCCTTTTCCATGCCTCAAGTGTGTGCCCCTTACAGATTTTCTGTATGTAAGCATGTCAGTAAATGAGGTGGTGGGGAGAAAAAAAGGACTGTTGTAGGTGGTAACTCTATTGTGCATGTAGTGTACTTGGGATTGTTCTCCAAAATATGGTACATATACTTCTAGAGATAACAGATATTTTTTTTTAGGTGATATATGAAAGAGCATTTTAATACTTTTATATTTGTTTTAGTTACCAGCAATACTAATTGGTTAAGAGGATGCCAAATTAGGTATTAAGTAAAGTTCTGTGTTATAAATAACAATATCAAGTAAATGTTATTATAGCTGGTATTGGTTTTGGACAAAAGTTGTGAAAATGATAGGCAAGTGACAGAAGTTTTAGATCTCCACTAGATAAAAGCTTATTAGGAACTTGCAGTGGTATTGCTATTTATGTATGTCACAATTATAAATGTGACTTCCACATGTGTAACAAGAGCATAAATAGAGGAAGATCTGTCCTTGTTCAAGAAAGAGCCAAAAAACAAAACAAAACAACAAAAAAAATATATAGATCTAAGAAGAGAATCCAGAAGAATCCAAAAGTATTCCAGGAGTCTCCAAAAGTATAAATCAAAATGCCACCATATTCAGTAAGATTCACAAAGACTTGGCTTATGGCATGTGAGAAAGAAAACGAGAATATTTTAACGAGGTATAAAGAAAACAGTAGAGTTTAGATTCACATTGAACTTAGTAAAACAACAACAAAAAAAGAGCTACAGAACGCAGAAAAAAGAAAAATTATAATGACATAAAAAAATAATGATAAGTGAGTTCAGAGAAGAGAGATACAATATATGGATACTTGATATTTCTAAAAGACCAATAATTTGGGGATGGATCCTCAGTAATTAAAAAATTTGGGGGGGTATGGTTGGCACACATTGTTACATTAATTTCACGTGTGCAACATAGTGATTCAACTTCTCTGTACATTATGCTGTGCTTACCACAAGCGTAGCTACCATCTGTCACCACACAATGCTATTACAGTATCATCGACTAATTCCTTATGCTGTGCCTTTCATTCCTGTACCATATTCATTCCTAAAGGACCAATAATTGATAGACTAGAAGAAAGCTTTTCTGAGTTTTGAAAAAGAAGTTCTTTGTACATAGACTGAAAGAACTCATTTTATTCTAATCAGAAAACCAAGACAAGGGACTCACATCTTAGACACTCTCTAGCAAAATAATTGAAATTTAGATTGGGAAGGGGTGCCTGGCTGACTCAGTCGGCACAGCATGCAGTTCTTTATCTCGGGGTGATGAGTTCAAGCCCCTGATTGGGTGTAGAGATTACTTAACATTAAAATCTAAAAAAAAAAAAAAAAAAAAAAGGAGAAAAGTTTGGGGAAAGGTCAACTTATAAATATCCATGTAGAGAAGTACTTTTATTTACTAAAGATCTAAAATCATATTCTTCACTCCAATATTAGATGCTAGAAGACCATGGCATCTACTGTGCTTAAAGGGAGTATTGAAACAAGAATTAAGGCATCAAGGGTTGAAGTCATCTTATAATGACTAACAATATGTAGGAAAATGGTTAAAATTGTAAACATGGCAGTAAAGGGAATATAAATGCCATGTGAGGAACAGTCTGTGGCATCAAAAAGGAAACAATAGTCAATCTACAGATTACTTTAACAACTAAAGTAGGTAAGGTAAGTGGTAAACATGTTTTGAATTCAAAATAAGGCACTCCAAAGATCCTGCTACTAGATATAAGTTAAAGAATGTTGTTGGACAACCTAGAAGTAAGTACTAGTAGAATTAAATAAGGTATCTTCCAAATCACTGAGGGGAAAAAAATGAAAAGGAAAATAATTCCATCGTATACCTATATTCAGCCATTATGACTAGCAAAATTGTATTCAGCCATTATGACTAACAAAATTACAGTTTTATTTGGTTCAACTTTATAATATGGTTAATTGTATTTCTGCATTTTTTAAAAATCCTGAAATCTCCACTCCTTTTTGAGTTTCTTAAGTGCAGACACCACACCCTTCTTATACTTCGAATTGTTTTTGTTTTAGCATTGTACTGAATAATCCTGTATATTATTTCAATAAGAATTTGGTTTGGCAGAGCTGACCTTAGGATAATAACGTACTGTTGATAGAGTTCCATTATGACTGACTGTGAGATACCTTTCACTTGTTGCTGAAGCCATGATACTAAACAAATCTTACTTCTTTTTTTTTTAATTAAAAAAAAATTTTATTTTTGAGAGAGAAAAAGAGCATGAGTGGGGGAGGGGCAGAGAGAGGGAGATGCAGAATCCAAAGCAGGCTTCAGGCTCTGAGCTTTCAGCACAGAGCCTGACATGGGGCTGGAACTCCCAGACTGTGAGATCATGACCTGAACCAAAGTTGGACGCTTAACTGATTGAGCCACCCAGGCACCCCTATTTCTTTTTTTTTAAAAAAGAAGGTAATGAAAAAAAAAACACCTTTATTTTACTTAATTTTGAATTACTCTTTGAACAGAAGTATGGAGGTATAGGGGATTGGAATTGATTTCTATGGCAGAGTTTAAAGGTTGAGACTGGGGAATTGTTTATTTCTAAATGAAACTATTATATACTTCTACATAAACTGAACCTTCATTATTGAGATGGGTAGTAAACAAGATACTTCTGAACCTGCAGTTGATTTCCTTGTTGTCATTAAAACTTTCCAGCCAACCCAAAGGTCATATATAAAATACAGTTAGATCTAATTTTGTAGAATTATGTGGATGTGTTCAATAAATAAGACCTTTCTTCCACAGTATCCATATCTTGAAAATGATGAACAAATTTAGCTAAAAGAAAATGTGCATGTTCTTTTTCTTCTAATTGACAAGCAGTTTCTAAAAGTATTCCAGGGGTGCCTGGGTAGCTCAGTCAGTTGAGCGTCTGACTTCAGCTCAGGTCATGATCTCACAGCTCGTGAGTTCGAGCCCTGCATCAGGCTCTGTGCTGACAGCTCGGAGCCTGGAGCCTGCTTTGGATTCTGCATCTCCCTCTGTCTCTGCCCCAACCCACTCGCGTTATGTCTCTGTCTCTCTCAAAAATAAATCAACATTAAAAAAAAAATTTAAAAGTATTCCAACTCGGGTGTCTTGGTGGCTTGGTTAAGTGTTCACTTTTGGCTCAGGTGATGATCTCAGGGTTCGTGGGTTCAAGCCCCGCATTGGGCTCTGTTCTGACAGCACAGAGCCTACTTTAGATTCTGTGTCTCCCTCTCTCTCTGCCTCGCCGCCCCCCCCCCCCCCGCACTCTGTCTCTCTCATTCTTTCTCTTATAAATAAATATTTAAATTTTTTTTTTTAAATAAAAGTATTCCAATTCAGAGATCAGTGTTATGGATTGCAAATTATAGTTAGGTAAATAATGTTTACTTTGAAGGTCCATAATTATTGCCACTAATTTGACCAGGGTATTGCTGCTGATTTGACAAGGATAGTCAGGTATATTCTGAGGATGGCTTTCTCTGTTGGAATAGGAAATTAGTTCATTAAAAAAGATCATAAGCAAGGGACAGCTGGGTGGCTCAGTTAAGCGTCTGACTTCAGAAGTTCAGTTCTCACAGATCGTGAGCCCTGCATCGGGCTCTGTGCTCACAGCTCAGAGCCCGAAGCCTGCTTCGGGTTCTGTGTCACCCTCCCTCTCTGACCCTCTCCCACTCACACGCTCTCGCTCTCTCTCTCTCTCTCTCTCTCTCTCAAAAATGAATACACATTAAAAAAATTTTTTTTAAGGTTGTAAGCAAAAAAAACCGATTTAGAAAAAGTTCAGAGATACCATTTATATGAAAATCAAAATATATAAAGCAATATTATTCATGAATGTATACATAGGTTGTAAAACTAAAAAAATACACATGGGGTGATGACTGCCATATTCTAGATAGTGGCTAGGTATAGGGAAGGAAAGAAAGGAATGGTATTTTTATTTCATATAAAATAATCTAAAGCAGATATGGCAAACCATTGTGACAAATGCAGAGAAGCTGGATATATAGATACGTATAACATTTCTCTCTGCTAGGAAAAGTTCATGTAAAGTTTCAAAGTATTTAAATTCCCTATATATCCACTGATCATATCATAACTGATTTTTTTTTAATGTTTTTATTTATTTTTGAAGGAGAGAGAGACAGAGCATGAGCCCGGGAGGAGCAGAGAGAGAGGGAGACATAGAATTTGAAGCAGGCTCCAGGCTCTGAGCTGCCAGCACAGAGCCCGACGCAGGGCTCCAACTCACGAGCCGTGAGATCATGACCTGAGCTGAAGTCGGACACTCAACTGACTGAGCCACCCAGGCGCCCCTGATTTTTTAAAAAGATACATTAGGGGCGTCTGGGTGGCTCAGTCGGTTGAGTGTCCGACTTCGGCTCAGGTCATGATCTCACGATTTGTGAGTTCAAGACCCCATCAGGCTCTGTGCTGTGACAGCCCAGAGCCTGGAGCCTGTTTCAGATTCTGTGATTCCCTCTCTCTCTGACCCTCCCCTGCTCATGCTCTGTCTCTCTCTCTGTCAAAAATAAATAAACATTAAAAAAAAAAGGGAAAAAAAAGATACATTAAAACCAATTCATTGGGTGAAATGACACTTGGATTAAGTTTTAATAATCATTAATGGGAACTAGTCTACTTCCAAATTAAACTTATTGAGAGGTCAGTATTGAGGTAGAATTATTTATTTGCCTTGGAAATAAGAAAATGTGAGATTTGTAGCTCACTTTTTCTCTTATTTAGGGAGTTGATATGATTAGTAGACATTTTTTTTTCTTTTTTAATTAATTTTTAATTTACAACCAAGATAGTTAGCATATAGTGCAACAATGATTTCAGGAGTAGATTCCAGTAATTCATCTCCTATGTATAACACCCAGTGCTCATTCCAACCAGTGTCTTCCTTAATGCCCCTTATCCATTTAGCCCATCCCCCCTCCTATAACCCCTTTAGCAACCCTCTGTTTGTTCTCTATATTTAAGAGTCTCTTATGTTTTGTCCCCCTCCTCATTTTTATATTATTTTTGCTTTCCTTCAAGTTCATCTGTTTTGTATCTTAAATTCTACATATGAGTGAAGTCATATGATATTTGTCTTTTTCTGACTAATTTCGCTTAGCATAATACCCTCTAGTTCCATTCACATAGTTGCAAATGGCAAGATTTCATTCTTTTTGATTGCCGAGTAACACTCTATCTACACACACACACACACACATCCGTATTTATATACATACATACACATGCACACCACATCTTCTTTATCCATTCATCTGTTGATGGATTTGGGGCTCTTTCCATACTTTGGCTGTGGTTGATAGCACTGTTGTAAACATTGGGGTGCATGTGCCCCTTCGAAACAGCACACCTGTATCCCTTGGATAAATACCTAGTAGTGCAATTGCTGAGTTGTAGGGTAGTTCTATTTTTAATTTTTTGAGGAAACTTCACACTGTTTTCCAGAGAGGCTGCACCAGTTTGCGTTCCCACCAGTAGTGCAAAAGAGATCCTCTTTCTCCGCATCCTCACCAACATCTGTTGTTGCCTGAGTTGTTAATGTTAGCCATTCTGACAGGTGTGAGGTGGTATCTCATTGTGGTTTTGATTTGTATTTCCCTGATGATGAGTGATGTTGAGCGTCTTTTCATGTGTCTCTTAGCCATCTGGATGTCTTCTTTGGAGAAGTGTCTATCTCGTTTTTTGCCCATTTCTTCACTGGATTGGTTTTTGGGTGTTGAGTTTGATAAGTTCTTTATAGATTTTGGACACTAACCCTTTATCTGATATGTCATTTGCAAATATCTTCTCCCATTCTGTCGGTTTCCTTTTAGTTTTGCTGTTTCCTTCAGTGTGCAGAAACTTTTAATTTTGATGAGGTCCCAATAATTGATTTTTGTTTTTGTTTTCCTTGCCTCTGGAGACGTGTTGAGTAAGAAGTTGCTGAGACTGAGGTCAAAGAGGTTTTTGTCTGCTTTCTTCTCTAGGATTTTGATGGCTTCTTGTTTTACGTTTAGGTCTTTTATCCATTTTGAGTTTATTTTTGTCTGTGTTGTAAGGAAGTGGTCCAGGTTCATTTTTCTGCATGTCACTGTCCAATTTTCCCAGCACCATTTGCTGAAGAGACTGTCTTTATTCCATTGAATACTCTTTCATGCTTTGTCAAAGATTAGTTGGCCATATGTTTGTGGGTCCATTTGTGGGTTCTCTATTCTGTTCCATTGATCTGAGTATCTGTTTTTGTACCAGTACCATACTGTCTTGATGATTATAGCTTTAATACATCTTGAAGCTTTTAATACATCTTTTAATACATATTGTGATGCCTCCAGCTTTGGTTTTCTTTTTCAGGATTGCTTTGGCTATTCGGGGTCTTTTCTGGTTCCATACAAATTTTAGAATTGTTTCTTCTAGCTCTGTGAAGAATGCTGGTGTTTTTTTGATAGGGATTGCATTGAATATGTAGATGGTTTTGGGTAGTAGCAACACTTTAATAATATTTGTCCTTCCAATCCAGGAGCATGAAATATTTTTCCATTTCTTTGTGTCTTCTAAAGTTTCTTTCATAAGCTTTCTGTAGTTTCCAGACATTATTTTTCTCTTAAGTATAAAAGGATTATATATAATATCTCATACGTATTTCAAGATATACATCAAGTACCTACCTAATGTAGGAACTAGAACATTATCTACAACTTTGAAGTTGTCAGTGTGCTTCTCCCCAGTAGCATCCCCTTGCCTCCCTTATCCTGAATTTTGCATTTCATTTTCTTAAGTGTCAAGAACAGGGTCCCTCAAAATTAAGTAATTTTAGAGTTTTGTGTGTGTGTGGTAAAATATACATAACATTAATTTATAAAAATGTACCACTTTGTAAGTGTATAATTTCAGTGGCATTAAGTATATTCACAGTGATGTGCAATCATCACCGCCATCCATATCCAGAATTTTTTTTTAATTATCCCAAACTGAAAATCTGAACTCATTAAACACTTACTTTCCATTCTGCTCGTCCCTCAACCTCTGGTGGTAACCTCTTTTTTATTTTTTGTATTTGTGAGCTTGCCTATTCTAGGTACTTCATAGAAATGGAATCATGTAGTATTTGTTTTTTTGCATCTGGATTATTTCACTTAATATAATGTCCTCATGTTTCACTCATGTCATAGCATGTGTCAGAATTTCCTTTTTAAGGCTGAATAATATTTTGTTGTACATATTTATCACATTTTGTTTTTACCCATTGGCTATTGTGAATAATGCTTATAGGAACACCAGTGTACAAGTACTGACACCCAGCTTTTAATGCTTTAATGCACATTTTCTTTTAGCTAATATACCAAGGAGTGAACTTAACTGGATCATATGAAATTCTATGTTTAGCTTTTTGAGAATGTGCCATATTGTTTTTCACAGTGGCTATATCATTTTACATTCCTACCAGTAATGCACAAGGGTTCCAGTTACTCTGCATCCTTGGTAACACTAATTTGTAGGTTGTTTTGTTTTTTTAAATAATAGTCATCCTAATGGGTTTGAAGTGGTATCTCATTTTAGATGTGTTTTAAAGGAAAAAGCTTAGGGGACTTTAATGTGACTTAAATTACTAAAATGTTACATGTGTAAATATACAACAGAATACACAGTCATACACAACTGTAAAATCAAAGCAGACTTGATTTAAATGCAAATTAAAGCCAACTAAAATTAAATTAGTGTTTATCTAGTAGTCTGAATCAAATTGTTGCAGCAAGCCTTCCTTGTAAATAACTTAGTCTGGGAGTACCTAGGTGGCTTAGTTGGTTGAGCATCTGACTTTGGCTCAGGTTATGATTTCATAGTTTGTGGGTTCGAGCCCCATGTCAGGCTTTGCACTGGCAGAGGTGGAGCCTGCTCAGATTCTGTCTCCCTCTCTGCCCTTCCCCCCATTCGGTCAGTCTCTCTCTCTCTCTCTCTCAAAAATAAACATAAAAAAATTTATATGTAACTCAGTCTTACGAGAATGTCTTTTTCAGTTACAAATTATAACTTTAACAATTTTATCTTTAAATAGTAAAGAAATTCAGAGTAAATAGTTGACTGGGGAAATATGCTGACATTAGGATATGCCAGTCTATCTGCAGCAAAATTAATTTATTTACAGAATTAACAATACATGGAATTTCTAAATTGCCACTTAGGTTATTTGATTGCTAATGTAATTTAAAAAATAAACTGTCTCTGGGGCGCCTGGTGGCTCAGTTGGTTAAGCGTCTGACTTCGGCTCAGGTCATGATCTTAAGGTTTGTTAGTTTGAGCCCGGAGTCATTTGAGCCCCATGTCGGGCTCTGTGCTGACAGCTCTGAGCCTGGAACCTGCTTCGGCTTCTGTGTTTCCCTCTCTTTCTGCCCCTCCACCACTCACACTCTGTCTCTGTCTCTGTCTCTCTCTCAAAAATAAACTTTTAAAAACATAAAAAAAAAAGTTACAGAGAGGGAGGGAGGCAAACCATAAGAGATTCTTAAATACTGAGAACAAACTGAGGGTTGATCGGGGGTGGGAGAGGGGAAAGTGGGTGATGGGCATTGAGGAGGGCCTGTTGCAATGAGCACTGGGTGTTGTATGCAAACCAATTTAACAATAAGTTATATTTTTTAAGAAAGACAATAAAAAAGATACAATGTCTGAAAAATGAAACTGTTGCATTCAACATACTTGTTAAGTTTTTAAATAAACTTTATGGCATGAAAAAAATAAAATAAAAACATAATAAAAATAAACTGCTTTTTGGTCAACTAGTTGAGTCAGAATATGCATATATAAATTTGTAATTGTCTAAGTACAGAAGTCTTTTACCTATTCCTAATATGTCTGTAGTCCCAAATTAAGGAAATGCTAACTTGATGACTTTTTTCAGCAGTCTTTTTCACTACAGTGTAAAAATGGCCAAATGTGAATTAAATTCAGGAATACATATGGGATAATAAATCCCTATGAGTGGAGTAGCTGCCACAAAAATAATGCTCTTTATGTAATTATTTTCACAGTCTTGAAAGCTTACATGCAGTATGTTGAATTGTCGAAATAATTCTTAGTCAAAAAAGATGATGTTTCCATTTTATAGACATGGAAACTAAGACTTATGTCGATTACTTTAGCTATAGGAGTGCACAAGAAGAGATAAACCTGGCATGTGAGAATATAGGAAATCTACTCTCTGTGGTTTGTTATTTGGAAGTGTTGGGGAAACAAGGTGGATGAGAGTGGCTTTTGAATTTGGATTTAATGTAATATTTTTCAGATATATTGGTCATAAATCCTCCCTCTGGTAATTGATTCATTGGGGTTAGGGTAATGCCCCTAGAACCTTCTTGAATTAGTTGACAAGTGCCCCAGAAAATTCTTATAATTAGGCAAAGTTGGCTGATTTTACACAATTTCGAGCAAGGAAGGGACTTGGCATGATAAAAATAGTGTTCGGGGGAACATCTATGTCTAAAGGATAGTTGAAGTAGGAAAAGTTAATAGTTATTTTGACATGAGATAGTTGTATGTTTTACTAGTTTCCAGCAGTGGAATGAGAAGTGGACAATGATGGAATTACATCTTGGGATTGAAAAGTTCACATTCGTATTGCCTGGGAAGACAAAAAAAGAGAAATTGGGCCATTAAAATGGATAAGCTAATTTGTGGAAGAAACTTTGTAGGGTTGGAGATATATTGAGTCTTGGGTCATAAATTGTGCAGTAGATATTTGTAATATTAATTTGAATTCCAGAATTAGTAAAGCATTACATTAAAATAGATCTTTTCAAACATGAACATAAAACTTCATGGGGCGCCTGGGTGGCGCAGTCGGTTAAGCGTCCGACTTCAGCCAGGTCACGATCTCGCGGTCCGTGAGTTCGAGCCCCGCGTCAGGCTCTGGGCTGATGGCTCAGAGCCTGGAGCCTGTTTCCGATTCTGTGTCTCCCTCTCTCTCTGCCCCTCCCCCGTTCATGCTCTGTCTCTCTCTGTCCCAAAAATAAAATTAAAAACGTTGAAAAAAAATTAAAAAAAAAAAAAAAAAACTTCATTAAGGCAGGTGCACTTGTGCAAATTGGGCTTTCTGTTTTTGTTTTTACTTAGAAAATAAGCTTTCTGCATTTCTGGGTCTCCCTGTAAAGTGGAAATATTTATTCCCTGCCCCCAAGTAGGTATGAGAAGAAGGGAGAGGTTAAGACTGAGCTGATAAGGAGAGGATTCTAGAAGAAAAGTGATACACAAGTATTTAAATTTAATATGAATGTGTATGTTAGAGTCTTCTCCCATGTTCATTAGTTCTCTATCCCCCAACCCCCCCCCCCCACAAAGATTTAAAAAAAAATTTTGCCTTGGTCTTGTTTCCTTAGGTGAATACCTTGTCATGCACATTAAAAAGAAAATGAATTGTATTCTTATATACTGGACTTAATTTTATTGATTTCTGGATGAAATGAGACAAGTTTTGGACATCAAGCTCAGTGAATTCCTTGATGATATTCTTGCTTTACAGTGTATGCCTACAGCATTTGCTTTTCTGTGGGGGCAGATTCTTACCTGGATGACCCACTAAATTTCAGTGCTAATAACTCTGAGTTTTCAGTTCCGTTTTGTTGGTTTCCCCTTTGGCAACCTTTCATTGCCCCCGTTTTAAAAACTTTGCAAACTTTCTTGTATCCACTACAGGGTATCATTTGTCTCTGACGTATAAAATTTCCTTCCTATAATGAGCAAGAATTTTTTAATCTTTATCCCTGTCCACATTCAACTTCCCTTCTTGTCCCTTTCTCAGCCCTTTTGCTTTCTTTGCAAAGTTTTATTCTAAGGCCCTACCTATAACAATTGGACTTTAGCCCTCTCAGTTAATTGCCTTCACATTCAAATAAACTTTTGAATTTCAATAAAAACTTTTGAATTTATGTGAATGGCTAAACGTGTTCTGAGTTTTGCTATTTACAATGGATACTGTAAGTGAATATTTAGTGAAAATAGTTTTTTTTTTTAATAGGACTAATAAATGTGTTTACTTTCTTTTTTGTGGTTCAGCTGTTCTAAGCTGTTTTGTAGCGTTAACATAAAGCTTTCTATATTTGCCAGGTTCTAGGTATGTTTGAATAGTTTGGTTTTTGTGGCCCCCTCACCCCACAAAGAGATGAGTGGAGAGAATCTCTTAGGCTCCAAATTTATATATTTGTGGCCCAGATTTGGGGATGAATTGGAGGATGCTTAATGATAGAACTATATAAAGTAGTCTAGTTTGAGAAAGCACTCTTAACTTTTTTGTGTAAGTAGATCTTTTTTTTTTTTTTTTTTTTTTCTGCTTTGGAACAGATAACCTTTTTGTAAATAAATGAAATGCAAATAAAGATGAGCCAGATTGGGGAAAAGGGACTGATTGGGAGGAGTTATAACACCAGGGTTTGTTTTGTTTTGTTTTGTTTTTTACTATTCTTTTGATGACCTTTTTTGTCTCTGAAACTGGTACTTACTATTTCAGAATAGTTCTTAGAAGACTCCCTGGAGAAGCAAGTAACACAATGTCATTTTTAAATATCCCTCTACCCTCCCTCACCCCCATAATTATCATTGTCTATTGACCTGTTTAGGAAAATTCAGCTAACTGGACTCTTCTCTGTAGGACAGACCCAATTCCTCTCTTAAGGGTACCAGACAGGAAGGCTATAAAGAAATTTGTAGGGAGTTTACTCTGTAGATTTGACCACTTAAAAATCCAGATTTAATTTTCATATTATATTTCAAAACACCTTAAAAATCCTGTTAATCGTTTTTGTTGTTAATATTTAAGAGTTTTTGCATGAAAATCATTATTTTGCTTCTATTATTTATTTTCCCACCTTTCCCCAGGCCTTCAAACTCTAATTATTCTGGAATTTTCAAGAAAAAGAATACAAGTTACCTACATAGTTTAAAAAACAAAGTATTTCATAGATAGAAGTATAAAATACTTCTGTCATCCTAGAATTGTTATTAGACCATGTAGGCCTATAAGAGATAGATATGCTAGACTTAAATAATTATTTATATGATGCCTATCTTTCAAAATACAGAATATTTCTTTAAAAAAATTCTTTATCAGGCGATAACTGAAACTCATGCTGCATTCAAAAGCAATGTTTCAAACGCTTTCACCTTGAAGACAAGTTTTTATTTCTGTATCCCAACACCCACAAATAGTATCACTTTAAAAGATGGAAGAGATGCCCAGATCTTTGCTGAGTCAGTGTGGTGCAAAAAATGATAAGAAGGGAGGACTCCAATATTGACCTAAAATATTTTAATCAAGGAATTCCAGGCACTTCTCCCCACCCATATTTTGATGTATAAACTTGTCATCTGTGGTCTTAATTTAGCGGTAAAACTTTGAATATTGCTAAAAATAAAATGCTACAGAAGCTTAAATGCTAATAAAACTTGAGGGTCAGGTATTTTGGGGGTATGGATGTTAGCCCATAAAATTAATTAATGACAACCAATCTCACTGTTTCGGGTGCACAATTTGTTTGGAAGGTTTGCTTCTGGGGCTAGTTAAGCAATAGGGATAGAATTGCTACTTTAGAAAATCCTTAAATTTGAGAATAAAGGGAAAATGCCTCTAGAGGATGTTTAAAATAACTTCTTAAAAGCAAGCAAATGAAGATGTACAAATTGCTCTAAGGCCATTGTACTAAATACTAACATTGTGTTTCTCACCCAAGAAGAAATTGCATCAGCACATATTCCACGGAGGACTGTTATTTGGATGGTACTGAGATGAACAATTGTTTTAGTTGTGGCCCAGCTCCCCACTTCCACCCCTCAGCAGCCTGGAACTGTGCGTGTTATAGGAGGTCATATGACAGTGATCCTTGGTTTTGTTCATTTAGCCTGTCAGAGCAATTTTATGTAGGTGGAAAGAAATGAATGAAATGAATAGAGTGGGTTAGCTGCATCAGCTCTAGTTTATACTGAAGATAATGAATGATAATGTTTCAAGCCCCCAGGAATATCCAGCTTGATAATGCTGGAGAGAAGGTGCTAAAAAGCAACAGTGGCTAATCTGTTCTAAATCTCATTTGGTTATTTAAAAATTTTATCATTGTCTTCATGATAACTTGATTGGCATGGTAATATTTAAATAATATATATTCCTCTTACTGTATCTGCAGTTATAACTTAGTAAAGAGACTAGTCCTTTTCAGTGAACCCTAGTTAATAACAGAAATCTCAATATGACTTTTCTGAGAAGAAAATAGTTAGAAACTTTACAAAATGTTTAAGATGTTTGTTTCTAGTATAGTAAATGGAACATGAGCTTTGAATTAAATCTTCATTTAATTCTTGGTTCTGCTTTTCATGTGAACTTAAGGGATATATTAATTTTTTTTTCTGAGTCTGTTTATTGTGTAAAAGTCATACTACCTAGTATTTCACAGCGTTTTTCTGAGAATTAATGAGAACAGAATTAAACAACCAGCTAATAGGTAGGAAACACTTGGCAAGTATTTTTAAAACCCCAACTGTCTTTACTAGTCTGTGAGCTTGTTGGTTTTGATCTGTTTTATTATTGTCTTAAAATGTTGGGGTCTGTTGGGGTACCTGGGTGGCTCATTTGGTTAAGTGTACGACTCTTGATTTTGGCTCAGGTCATGATCGTAAGTTTGAGCATCTGGCTCTGCCCAGTCAGCGCAGAGCCTGCTTGGCATTTTCTCTCCCTCTCTCTCTGCCCCTCCCCCGCTCTCTCTCAAAAATAAATAAACATTTAAACAAATTTAGGGGTGCTAAAATAATTTACTTCTGAGATATTTTATGAAATGCTCCTAGATTAAAAAAATAGATTTAGTCATAGGTACAAGTTGACAAATTATTGAAAGAAGCACCAAATTACTTGTTTTGAGTTTTTTCCTCACTTAGTTGATAGTCTGTACTCATGCAATTACATATTTCTAATTTTAAGTAAGGTTCTCAGACCCCTTAAAATAAATCTTCAATAATTTTCAGGGAGGATAAAAATTACAGGTATTTAAAGTAGCCTCTCTTGCAGCAGAGGTGACTTCTAGGCAGAATTAGATAAAAGTTAGTATTTCAGTAGAATTTTAAGACTGTCATTTATTGTGTTCTCAAGGAAAATTGATTGTAGTTTTTAGGTGAAGAAAAAGTCCCTGAGTTCTTTTTCTCCCCTTCCTTTTTTGTATTTTGTTATAAATAAGTAGTTGGCAACTGTTTAACAATGGGCTTTTACAAATTATTTTTAAAAATCAAATGGCAGCAGCTGTGGTCTTTTTTAGACTTACTGAAATTCAGAGTCAATTTCAATTCTTATCTTTCTTTTAAGTCCTAGAAATTTCTTTTATTCCTGGGAAATGCTAACTGCGTGTTAAGGATATACACGCACTTCTTTCTTTTCTTGGAAAGCACTTTCATGGATTCATTCAACATATGGCTATTTAGCAAGTTATGCTAGGTTGTCAGATACCAAAGATAGAACACTGAAAAAGCATTTTGTCACTGCTTTTAGAATAAGTCTCAATGCAATATGACTTGTGATTAAGTGATACAAAAGAGGCATATACATAGTTTGTAAAAACATATAAATAAGGAAGGAGGATGATAACCTAGAGTAAGAGACAGGTGAGGTGTCCCTGAGGAAATGAATTGAATTGATCTTTGAAGGATGACTGGGCATTAACTAGGCTAAAAAGGTTGATAGAAGGGCATCCTAGATAGAGGACATGGCACATATGAAGGACCTGTATGGGAAGGAGCATAACATGTTTGAGAATGCAAAAGATTAGAGTGATAAGAAATGAGGCTTGAAGAAAGGGCAAGGACCATATTATGTGGGACTTCGTAGGTCACAGTGGTTTTTCACCTTTGTCCTAAAGGCTGTAGAAAGTTATTAAACAGTTTAAACAGGATTATGGCAGTATTTCATTGAATCTAAAACTGCAGTTGTGTGATGCATTCTAATTTCAGATATGTGAAAAATGGTATTTCTAAAGATTATGTAGGCATACCTTAGAATTGATTTAATTGGCACTAAAAAATTCTGGCTGTATATGGCAAAAATGGAATAACAGATTGTATAAGGGTAAGATTAGGTTTGGGAAACAACTTAGTAGGTTATTGCAGGAATTCAGAAGAGATCATGATGGCTTGAAATAGGATAGTGGTGGTAGAGAAAACATAAGTAAATTACTTTGAGTAAGTTTCAGCAGAAAATTTACCTAAGCCTTGTGTACTTTAAAACATTATTGAAAACTTGGAAATACAGATGTGATAAACAGTCTTGAGATTTTAAATATAATTAAAATTTAAGGAAAATAGACTGATTTGTGCTAGTGTCTTTCACATATAGTAACAATTTCTTTTTTTTTTTTTAATTTATTTTTCAACGTTTATTTATTTTTGGGACAGAGAGAGACAGAGCATGAACGGGGGGAGGAGCAGAGAGAGAGGGAGACACAGAATCGGAAACAGGCTCCAGGCTCTGAGCCATCAGCCCAGAGCCCGATGCGGGGCTCGAACTCACGGACCGCGAGATCGTGACCTGGCTGAAGTCGGACGCTTAACTGACTGCGCCACCCAGGCGCCCCTATAGTAACAGTTTCTATCCAGAGTTACGTATCAGTTGAGAGAAAACATCTCACAGTTGAAGGTTCAGTATGTCTTTTAAACTATGTAAGAATTTTGTGAAAGCCCTCTACAGAAAATTAGTCAGACTTAAGTTTAACTTCCTAATTGTACAACAGTGACTATATTTACATAATTTATATTTAAGCTATTACTTTTTTTTTAATGTTTATTTTTGAGAGAGAGAGAGAGTGTGAGTGGGGGAGGACCAGAGAGAGAGGGAGACACAGAATCCAAAGCAGGCTCCAGGCTCTGAGCTGCCAGCACAGAGCCAGACGCAGGGCTCAAACTCACGAACTGTGAGATCATGACCTGAGCCGAAGTCAGACGCTTAACCAACTGAGCCACCCAGGTACCCCAAGCTATTACTCTTAAGTAGTACACTCCCTTATCCTGTATAATGTATGTTCCAAATTTCAGCTAAAATGGTCTAGTGTAAGTAGTTTCCAGCAGTTATAAACTATGGGTGAATAAACAAATTTAAATAAGATATAAGTTTAGATCTCATAGTTCACTGTTATTAAAGTTTGAATCTCCTCACCTCCAATCTATATCCTACGTTTCCAATGTTTACTTTTTATAGATTCTTGTGGTCTTAAGCATTTCAGGTGTTACATGACCAGAACTCTGGGGACTTTCATGCCTGTGATCTCACTTTTAATCCTTAGAGTATCCTGCTGATATGGGTTCTTCTTACATGCCTAACTCTAGCTTGTGCACACTTGTGCACACAGAATTGGGTCTTTTGTGATATGCTCTCAGTATACCCGGTTTTTTCCTCTTTATCATACTGAATAAAAGTAATGCCTGTGCCTCTTACAGTGTAAAGTCTAGAGAGCAGGAACCTTGTCTGATGCTCATCATATCCTGTTGTCTGATGACAGGGTACTCAAATATTTGTTAAAATCAAGCAAACGTTTATGAAGATACACTATAATTGCTAAAAACTAAAATGGAGGTTGCATGCTACAGAAAATAAGAATATTTATCAAGACCGTCAAGAAGGTAGACTATATATTGGGGTGTCTAGGTGTCTAGGTGGCTTAAGCATCCAACTCTTGATTTTGGCTCAGGTCATAATCTCATGGTTTGTAAGTTTGAGCCCTACATTGGATTCTGTGCTGACAGCGTGGAGCCTGCTTGGGATTCTATCTCTTCCTCTCTCTCTGCTCCTCTCCCGCTTACGCATGCACTCTCTCTCTTTCACAGTAAATAAACATTTAAAAAGAAAGTATACTATATGTTAAAATAAATAATGTCAGTTTTAGGTAGAAATCATAATTCATTTGGCTCATGTGTACTGTCTTTTTTTTTTTTTAATGTTTTATTTTGAGAGAGAGAGAGGGAGGCACAGAATCCAAAGCAGGCTCCAGGTTCTGAGCTGTCAACACAGAGCCCAACACGGGGCTCGAACCCACAAACTGTGAGAGATCATGACCTGAGCCAAAGTTGGGTGTTTAACTGACTGAGCCACCCAGACACCCTGTCATGTGATTACTGTCTTGTAATTGTATTCAGACTGAATTAACTTCATAGTTTCTTTAAAATAAGTTTTCTACGTGTAAGCAATCAAGGGTTTTTTTTTCTTTCTGTATAAATTTTCCTTAAATGAGGAATATTTAGGAATGAATGTATGGTAAGGAAGATTTTTAAAAAACATTGGGAAGTTCTGTTATAGATCAATAAATAGAAAATAAAACCAGCTGAAAACTCTTCCCACTGTAAAACATTAGATATTTTGAAAATTTTGATCAAAAGCACAATAAAAACTTGTCCTTTTAAGTGCATAACTAAGCTTGTAGGAATGTAAGGATGATCTCCCAAGATCTAAAAACTAAGAAGAAACAAAAAAGCAGAGTGGGAGAAGTGTGAACTGACACTAGGACTTTTCTGAGACAGTTGCCAGTCTCATTAATAACTAAGGTATGGTTTTACCATCTATCTAATGATAGATGAAGTCTCAAGCCCAAGCAGGTAGTGGAACTGAGATGCAATAAAGTTGTTCCTTGAAGAGCTACACCTTTAATGAAAATATGGACTAGAGAAAAATTAAGTTTCTGAGACATGGAAAACAGAAGGTTCTCCAGGTCAGGTGAAAAAAAGTTTACCCCGAAAATTTATAAACAAGGACATGTATTGACACACATAATAAGATTTGAGTTTGAACTGATTGCATGGAGTTAATGGCCAAGACTAGTAATAGTCCTAGGACATTAGGCCTAAACAAACTCTGAACTGATCCACCTATTTACCGGGATACATCCACAACTGAGCATATTCCAAAATACAAATCACAGTTTAAAGTAACCATTTTATGGGCGCCTGGGTGGCTCAGTCGGTTAAGCATCTGACTTCGGCTCGGGTCATGATCTCGTAGTTTGTGAGTTTGCACCCCGCGTCGGGCTCAGAGCCTGGAGCCTGCCTCAGATTCCGTGTCTCCTCCTCTCTCTGCCCCTCCCATGCTCATGTTCTGTCTCTCTCTGTCTCTCAATAATAAATAAACGTTAAAAAAAAAAGTTAAAGTAACCATTTTATTCAATATTGTAAGTCACATGAAGAAACAAACCACCACAAGTGAACCAAAAACAATAGGCAAAATCAGAGCCCCAGTAACTCAGATAAAAGTGTAATTGAACTGAGCCTTTAAATTATTTTAAAGAATTAAAGGACTAAAAACGGAAATGACAAAAAAACATCAAGTTAGTGTTGGAGTGGGTAGTGAATGACTGATTTAATAAAGACACAAAAAGAGATTCAATAAATCAAAATGCATTACAGTTAAAACCTAAATGACAAGTGCTACTACTTTCCTCAGTCATCTGGTTTTATATACTTTGACTTTGTCCTTTCACTCACTGTCTGTTCTCTAGAAAAGGAACATTTTAGGAGGATAACCCAGGATCTCTGCTGCCATGGACCTGAATCTCAGTGGACAGGGTATGACTTGTGGATGATTGCAGCCTTTGGTTGAGAGTGGGAATAGAAGTGATTAAGGACTGTGAAAGGGGGATTTTATGGAACTTTGAGAGAAGTCAAGCTTGCAGTGATAATTTAGAGATGGAACAGAAGGAAGGTCTGCAGAAGGTGCTGGGAAAACTTACAGGTTCATGAAGCAGGGAATGAGAATGAAGGTTGTAGAGGTTCATTGCAAATTCAGCTGTCAGTTATCATGTCTCATTCAAAACTCCATGTGTTAGGGTTACCACTGAGTGGGAAGGGACAAATCCTACCCCGAGGCATTGGGCCTGGTGAAGTGGCAGCAGAATTCCTTTTCCACTGAAACTATTAGTTAAGTGCCTAGCCTTCTTGTTCTTCTTTTTTCTCTCCTAGCTTTGTTTATGATGCTAATGAGGAGAGTAGGGACTGGAGTGGTGGCTTGAGTACTTCAGGTGACAGATTGACAACTTTGTTTTATTTTCTTTATGGATGTTCAAATATGTGCCTCTTTTACCTATATACCTAGCCCTCTAAGACTTGTATGGTTAGTTGGAAGTGTTCATATTTTTTGTGTTCATTCATCACTTATTTCTGGATCAGGGACTGAGACCTTGCCACATGTCTTTTGTATCCCTTGCTCCTTTGGACTTTAAAGTTTGATTAATCTAAACAAATTTTTAGGAGGTAATAACCAGTTTAGATCTAGTAGTAGCTTAGGAGTGACTTAGTGAGCAAGATCTCAGAACATTGTCCAGAAGATAAAGAAATGGAAAATGAGAGAGAAGTTAAAAGATAGGAAGAATGGAGTAGGTTACACACAAAAACACAGACACACAGCACATACAAACACATACGTAAATCTTAGAAGAGAAAGGAATAGAAGAAGGCAATATTCAAAGAGATAATAGTTGATAATTTTCCTGACTTGAAGACAAATACTTGAAACTTGTGGCTTAAAAGCACACTCAGCGCCATTATATATACATAAAACTAGATGCCTGGTAGTGGAAGTACAGAACACAATTTAAAAAAAAAAGTCTTGGGGCACCTGGGTGGCTCAGTTGGTTAAGCATCTGAATTCGGCTCAGGTCATGATCTCACAGTTTGTGGGTTCAAGCCCCACAACAGGTTCTGTGCTGATAGCTCAGAGCCTGGAGCTGCTTCGGATTCTGTGTCTCCCTCTCCCTCTACCCCTCCCTGCTTACACTCTGTCTCTCTCTCTCTCAAAAATAAATATTAAAAAAAATTTTTTTAAGGCTTTAGAGCAACTAGAGAGAAAATACAGATAAATTTACAAAGGAGGACATTTATACTGACAGCTGTAGTAGACAACAGAACACCGCAAAACAGTATCTTGAAAATGCTGAAAGAAAAATAAGCCAACCTAGAATTCTACACCCATCTAAATTATCATTCAAGAGTCGTGATGGAATAAACATTTCAAGCAAATTAAGATTACACCACTATTGGAATGTTTACTGAAAGAATTGTGAAAAATGTATTTCCCAAAAGAAGAAAAATAAGCCCAGATAAGGGAATAAGGAGCAAAATGGAAAGGTGAATAAAAAGATATGTGGGTATATATAAGTAAACATATACTGTTTAAATAGTAATTATAATGTTGTCTTAAAGAGTAGTAGGATAGTAGGGAACTAAAGTATTAGGCAAAAATAATATATAAGATAATTGATATCAGAGGAGTGATGAGAATAGTACTTTTTATGGTATATAAATGTACAATAAAAATTTTTTTAATTAATATATACTACTTGGGAAGAGTTGTTGGGAGAGCAGATTATCTGTACAATCTCTATGTCGTTACAAGTTCTATGCCTTTAAAATTCTTGATAATATCCTGATATTTTAGGTGGTTTATGCTGTAATTTCTATATTATAAAAATAAAAGTCTTATTAGAAAAAAATAGCTGAGATAATTTAGAAAATAAAATTGAGGAAGGTGTTATAGGAAGTGGTTCTACCAAGAATGAATTATTATTTTTATTTTTTATTTTTTTATTTTTTTTAAAAAATGAATTATTTTAAAACTATAACAAGAAAACGTGATATTAGTGCAGAATAGACAGACCATTGTAATAGAATATAGAATCCAGAAATAGAATTACACTTATATGGAAAGGATGGATTGTTCATCCAATAGTATTGAGTTATTGGTTAATATAGAAAAAAACAGCCAGTCCTTCTTTTATCCAACCAAATAAATTACTCAACAAATAAATTCCCAAGTGTGGCAAACAAAACAAATTTATATTTTAAAAAGGAAAAACGGGCGCCTGGGTGGCGCAGTCGGTTAAGCGTCCGACTTCAGCCAGGTCACGATCTCGCGGTCCGTGAGTTCGAGCCCCGCATCAGGCTCTGGGCTGATGGCTCAGAGCCTGGAGCCTGTTTCCGATTCTGTGTCTCCCTCTCTCTCAGCTCCTCCCCCGTTCATGCTCTGTCTCTCTCTGTCCCAAAAATAAATAAACGTTGAAAAAAAAAATTTAAAAAGGAAAAACATATGGCCTCAGTGTCTAGAAGAATTACTTGAAGACATAAAGCCCACCTACCACAAAGTAAAAGATAAATTGAACTATAGTCAAATAAAAACATTGAAATCAAAAGACTTCATAAGCAAGGTGGAGATACGAAACACAAATTGAGAAAACATATCTGTAACATAAAATTAATAAAGAATTAGTATCCAAATTTATATTGAGAACTTATACAAAGAAGGAAAGCAACAAATGATATGATTGGACATCTCACAGAAGAAGAATATGAAGTAGCCTGCAAAGAAACAAAAAGTTTTTCTCACTTATTTTTGACTCTCAAAATGTAAACTAAACAATAGGATATGAGTTTATACCCATCAAATTGATTAATGTCTGATAATACCAATTGCTGGTGACCTTGTGCAGCAGAAACCTTCATACAATGCTATTAAGAGAGTATATTTGGTACAGTCCCCTTGAAAAACAATTTGTTGATACCTATGAAAATTGAAGGTGCCTATTTCTTATGATTAATTCTAGACATATATCCTAATAGTATTTTCTTTGTGCCTCAGATCTCTTTTGAAAGCTAGAATAATGTTTTAAGTCTGTATAATAAAATACATAGGATTAAAATGGAAACTGATTATACTGAAATAGTTACAAAAATTTTTAAATATGTGATGTAGTATGCATTACTAGTGCATACTAATAAGAGCAACTGAAAGATCTAATAGCTGTCAATTTCAAAGTAATTTGATTGATGTAAATGGTATTTTGAGATAATCTATAACCACTGTTACATGATATCAAAATATCTAGGGCTATTGGTGACAAAAATCACAAGGATTGCTGAGTGCTCTCAGGTATATATATTCATAATTGATGTATGGGCTTATTTCTGGACTGTCAACACTATTCCTTTGGTCTGTACATCTGTCCTTATGCCAGTACCACACTTTTTTGATTGCTGTAGCTTTGTAATAAGTTAAGAACCTGTGTCCTAGACACACACTTTAATGTATGTCCAGGGAGATTAATACTGTAACACCACTGCAGTATTGAGTAGCAAAAAATGGGGAAGAGTCTAAAGATTAATCAATAGGAGATTATATAAATTGTGATATATTTAGATAGTGAGTAACTGTAACAGTGATAATGAACAAAACCAAGTTACAATAATATGGTAGATATCTTGTAGTCTCCTTGTGTATCATCACGGGTGATCTCAATACTGAATGAAAACAAGCTTTCAAAGAAAACATACTCTGTAACATCATTTTATGAAATTTTAACATTTTAACACGAAGTGTAAATACCCATTTGGGAATGGTATGTCCAAATTCAGGCTAGTGGTTATTAAAGGGTAAGGAATAGTGACGGGGGAAGGACAATCTAGTTACATAGGAGACTTTAATTATATCTAGAATGTTTATTTATGTGATGGACACATTATTGTATGCCTGGAATATTTTGTTAAAATATGTATTGCATGTTTTGATAGAATATTAATATGGCAGAGATAGTTTCAGTTTTAATATATAGAATAATTCAGAGTTTGTTTATTTGGGATTTTGTCAAGGGAAGATCAACAGATTGTTTTTCCCTAGTTCATCTCAGAGAAGTGAATTAACTTACATAGTGCCAGGTACTTTAAACGTGATAAAGCATATCTAGTAGATTAATATATTCATAAAGAAAATTCTGATCAAAGCAAAGACAGAACTAGAATTTATATTTAGATCTTTTTACCTCCAAAATCTCATACCATATTGTTAAGTTGCATATCTAGCAATAATAAATGACTTATTTTAGAAGTGGTAAGTTAACTGCACCTACAAAATGAGACCATCTCTGAGGCATACATTAACAATAAAGATGCTGAAGTAATCTCGAGCATGACATTATAATCTAGTTTTCTTAAAGATACTTTAGCCTGTTGTCATACTGCTGAAAGGCTAAAGAAATTATTGGTCTTTAGCAACTGTAGTGTTCCTGTTTGAAACAGTATTGATCATCATAATTTAGTACACGTTTAGCATTTAAAATTATTTTTGTGTGTTTTTCCATTTGAACTATTTTATTTTTATCCAAGTATAATTAACATAGTGCTATATTAGTTTCGGGTGTGCTGTATGATTCAACAATTATACCTTTCTCAGTACTCATCATGATAGTGTACTCCTAACAGCATTTAAATTTAACTGTGTGACTTCGTGTTTTGTTATTTTAAACCACGTTCTGTTCTGGTTCTTGATTTTAGGATCGAAAATTAACAAAGTCTGAGAGGCAGAGATTTAAAGAAGAGGCAGAAATGTTAAAGGGCCTTCAGCATCCCAATATTGTTCGATTCTATGATTCCTGGGAGTCCACAGTAAAAGGGAAGAAGTGCATTGTTTTGGTGACTGAACTAATGACATCTGGAACACTTAAAACGTAAGTCTATCAATATTATCAAAATTGACCAAGAAGTACGAAAGAACTTGAATTTTCCTATTTTATCAGTCCTGCTTTTTGTCACCCAGTGTACCATGGAGGGAACAATCCTTCCAACTGTTATTAGCACATTTTCTTGCCCACAAAGTCCTCTGGTGTATAAAATGATTTGAAAATTATTCAGTAGTAATATTAAAATGAGAAGTTATTACAGAATAAACCTAGTTATTTTAAACCCTGTTGATTTGGGGTTCTAAAATTGAATGGCTAAGGGATTGCGAAATCAAATGGCAAGGTAGCCCTCTAGTGGTTAAAATGAGGTTGAAGCTTATTGAGAGGACTTCTCCATTTATTTTTATCACCTTGTACAGTTTTTGCTGCATATCTGCAACTATTATGTCAAATGCAAATTGTGCTGTAGCAGTTATCACTAGTTTCATTTGTTATAGTATTAGAAATTAATGCCCAAACAGCTAGACTCATCATTTCTTTCAGGAAAACAGGTCAAATGCAGAAATTTCTTGTTCCCTATTACAGAGTTTTAAAGAGTTGGAGTTTAGCCTTTGGGAATCACAGGTGTTTTCCTCACTCAGAGAGGAAAGTACAAACGACCCTTGAACAGCAGGAAATTAGGGGTACTCACCCTCCATGTAGTTGAAAATCTGAGTATAACTTTTGAATCCTCCAAACAATTACTTAATGGCCTACTGTTCCAGCCTACTGGAAGCCTTACTGATAACATAAACAGTTGATTAACACATATTCGTATATGATATGTATTATTTACTATATTCTTTTTTTTTTTAATGTTTATTTTTGAGAGAGAGCACAAGCAGGGGAGGGGCAGAGAGAGAAGGGGACAGAGGATCCAAAGTGGGCTCCATGCTGACAGCCCAGTGTGGGGCTCGAACTCATGAACTGTGAAATTGTGACCTGAACCGAAGTCAGACGCTTAACCAACTGAGCCACCCAAGCACCCCTTATTTACTGTATTCTTATAATAAAATAAGCTAGAGAAAATAAAATTATGAGAAAATACATTTACAGTGCTATACTGTAAAAATCTGCATATAAGTAGACCTGCAATGTTCAAACCTATATTATTCAAGGGTAAACTGTAGTATAAATTATATGGTTTAAATTTTTTTATTGTGAAGGAATTGGATTTTTTTTAAGTGTCTTTTTTTGTTTGTTTGTTTAAGTTTATTTATCTTGAGAGAGAGGGAGAGAGGGAGAGCAAGCCAGGGAGGGGCAGAGAGAGAGAATCCCAAGCAAGCTCCATGCTGTAGCATGCTGTCAGTGCACAGAGCCCGAAGTGGGGCTCAAACTCATAAACCATGAGATCATGACCTGAGCTGAAACTAAGAGTTGGACGCTTAACTGACTGAGCCACCCAGGTGCCCCAGATACAGATTTTTTTTAATTGTCTCTTTAGTATGTATTAATTTCTGACTACTTTTCTTTAGTTAATACTACTGAGCTGATTCATCACAGGTCTTTGAAACATAGTTTTATATTTCCTGAATGTAGTCACTTGCATGTGTTCTTGGATGCTTAAGATTAACACACTGAAAAGCCAACAAATTATTTCCCCCAAGCAAATTCTAGTTTCCACACCCAGCTTCTCAAGTATTTATGGCAACATCTTTACCCTAGTCATCCAAGCTTCTTGTTATCCAGATGTCTTTTTCTTTCACTAGACTGTGCTCCCTAGCACTATGCTTTAAACTTGGTAAGTATTTGAATGAATTGAGGGAAATTGTGTGGTAGTAGTAGTTTGTGTGTATATCTTCATCTTGAGATTCTTTTCACCAGTTTGGACATATTAATGGACCGTCAGTAGTCTGTCAGGCATACCCTACAGGAGTACTCTATAACAGTTTATTTGTTTTAAAAAGTTTATTGAAAGGCTTTGGGTAACATAGACTAAGCTTCTTTGGAATTCCACCCCCCCCTCCCCACCATCAACAAACTAAAATGTGGAATATAATAAAAGCTTTTTCAGTACATACCCAAGTTTTTAAAGAAAGAAAGAGTGACCTCCAGATGAAAGGACAAGTGGAGGTAACTAAAGACCTAAACAGTAACCAATGTTTTGGCAGTCTGTTGGGTTTTCACATCATATATAGGGCTTGAGGTTTGGATACCAAGAGTTTTATTGTCCATGCCAGGACAAAAGGCCTTAGAACTCAGTAGAGAGGGGAACTTGAACTTAGCTTGTGTCAAAAACCTGAATTATTAATAAAAAGGGAGAACTCTTCACCCCAGCCAGTGAAAGCTACAAGGAATTTTGCCCCTCTGCCCAGCACTTAGGATAAGAGGGGGAGTCCCTATGAAAAAAACCAGAAATCTCAGTTTAGGTCATGTGTAGATGCCTCTATAATATAAATGTAGACTACCAGGTTGGTGCAGGGATCACAAATCAAGGAATGAAGATTCTAATTGGTCCAGAATCCAATGAAAACTCCGAAGGACATTTTCAGCATTTCATTGGTCATTATGTACGTGGATAAAACAGCCCCCAGTGAAGGTGACCTCACAAATTACAAATCACACACAGTAATATGATGATCAGATACAACTGGAAAATAACATTGGAATTAAAGATGCTATTGACAACTCTGAAAGTGAATACAAAATAAGCTTATAAGTACAAAAAGATGTCACTAAAGGTATATGTAAGTATATACAAGTATATAAAGTGATAAAAGGAGAGAAACCATAATGATTAGAAACCATAGTGAAGGAATATAACTACATCAAAAAAGTTCAGGCAGGGGCACCTGGTTGGCTCTGTCAGTAGAGCACGCAACTCTTAATCTCTTGGGATTATGAATTTGAGTCCCATGTTGGGCATAGAGATTACTTTAAAAAAAGAAAGAAAAGAAAGTTCAGGCATAATTAGAAAAGATCGAAAGACTTCTAGAAATAAGAATAAATCATTGGAATGTCTGGGTAGCTTAGTTGGTTGAGTGTCCAGCTCTTGAATTCAGCCCAGGTTATGATCTCATACTTCATGGGTTCGAGCCCTGTGTCAGGCTCTGTGCTGACAGCACAGAGGCTGCTTGGGGTTCTCTTTTTTTTAAGTTTATTCATTTAGTTTTGGTGGGGGGGGAGAGAATGAGCAGGGGAGGAGCAGAGAGAGCAGGAGAGAGAGAATATCCCAAGCAGGCTCATGCTCCACTGTGAGCCTGATGCACTGCTTGATCCCAAGACCCTGGGATCATGGCCTGAGCCAAAATCAAGAGTTGGATGCTTAACCAACTGAGCCATCCAGGCGCACCCCCCCATCTTAATCATTTTTAAATGTACAGTTCAGTAATGTTAAGTACATTCACATTGCTGTGCAGCCATTCTCCAGCACTCTTCAAACCTGCAAAACTAAAACCCATTAACATGATTACTCCAGCCCTTGGCAACCACTGACTGCTTTCTGTCTCTGGTTTTATCTGATCAAGGTATTTCATATAAATGGAATCATAAAATAACGGGGTCTTTTGTGTTTGGCTTCTTTAACTTAGCATAATGTTTTCAAGGTTCGTGATGTAGCATGTATCAGTATTTTATTCCTTTTTATGACTACATAACATTTTGTTTCATGGATATACCACAAATTTGTTTATCCATTTGATCTGTTTCCACCTTTGGCTATCGTGAATAATACTGCTATAAAACATGTGTGTATAAGTTTTTGAGTATATGTTTTCATTTCTTTTGGGTGTATGACTACAAGTGGAATTGCTGAGTCATGGTAATTCTATGTTTAATTTTTTAAGGAACCACCAAACGATTTTTCACAGCAGCTGAACTGTTTCACATTCCCACCAACAATGTATAAGAGTTTCAGTTTCTCCATATCCTTGCCAACACTTGTGTTTTGTATGTTTGTATGTATGTATGTATGTATGCATGTATATATGTATTTTCATAGCCATCCTACCAGGTGTGACATGGTATTTCATTGAGCATCTTGTCATGTGCATGTTGGCTATTTATCTTTGGACAAATGTCTATTCAAGTCCTTTGCCCATTTTTAATTTTTTTTTTTATTGTTGAGTTGTAAGAGTTCTTTATTCTGTAAGCTAAACCTTTCTCAGTACATGATTTGCAAATATTGTCTCCCATTCTATAGGTTATATTTTTACTTCCTTGATAATGTCCTGTGACATACAAAGTTAATGTTGATGAAGTCCAACTTACTTGTTTTTTCTTGTTTGTACTTTTGGTGTTCTATCTAAGAATCTGTTGCCAAAACCAGGGTCATGCAGATTTATCCCTAAGTTTTCTTCTAAAACTTCTACAGGTTTGTCTCTTATATTTAGGTTGTAGTTTTAATTTTAAGTAAATTTTTGCGTGCAATGTGGGATCCAACTTAATTCTATTGCACAGGGATGTCCAGTTATCTAGCACCATTTTGTTGAAGAGACTATTCTTTCCCTATTGAATGGTCTTGTACTCCTGTCAAAAATCCTTGAACTATAGATCTATGGGTTTATTTCTGGACTCTTGATGCTATTCTTTTGGTCTACATATCTGTCCCTATAACAGTATCACACTGTTTTGATTACTGTAGCTTTTGTAATATGTTTTCAAATTCAGAAGTGTGAGTTCTCCAATTTTGTTCCACTTTTTCAATATTGTTTTGGCTGTTTGGGGCCCCTTGCAATTCCATGTGAACTTGAGAATTATTTTTCCATTTCTGCAAAAAGGCTGATAGAATTTTGATTGTCAAATACAGTTATAGATACGTTGAATCTGTAGGCCACTTTGGGTAGTATTGTCATTAACTATATTAAGTTTTCCAACCCATGAACATGAGATATTTTTACATTTTATTTAGTTTTTCAATGGTTTTTTTCTAGTTTCCAATGTTTAAGTCCTTTGCTTTGTTGGTTAAATTTATGCCTAGGTATTTTATTCTTTTGGATGCTGTTGCAAATGAAATTGTTTTTTTAATTTCCTGTATAGGTTGTTAATTGTTGGTATATAGAACACAACTCATTTGTGCATGTTGATCTTGCACTCTTGCAACTTTGATGAATTCTGTTATTAACTCTAGTTGTGTGGGTTGGGGGCGAGAGTATGTGTGTTCGTTCTTTGGGATTTTCTATATATAGGATGTTGGCATCTATAAATAATAGTTTTACTTCCCTTCTAATTTGAATACTTTTATTTCTTTATCTTGCTTAATTGCTCTGGCTAGAATTTCTAGTACAATGTTGAGTAACAGTGGTTATCCTTGTCTTATTCCTAATCTTACTGGGAAAGCTTTCAGTGTTTCACCATTAAGTATGATATAAGCTTTGGGTTTTTCATAATTGTTCTGTCATGTTTTCTCCTTATTCCTAGTCTGAGTATTTTTATCATAGAAAGATACTGGATTTTGTCTAATGCTTTTTCTGCATAAGTTGAGATGATCATAGTTTTTTTTCCCCCTTTGTTCTATTAATGAAGTATATCATGCTGACTGATTTTTTTCTAAAATTGAGAGATACTTCCATTTCATGGATAAATTGCACATGGATAAATTCCATGTGGTCATGGTGTATAATCCTTTTACTGTGCTGTTGGATTCAGTTAGGTGATGTTTTCTTGATGACTTTTGCATCTATATTCATAAGAGATATTGGCATGTAGTTTTCTTGTGGTGTCTTTGCTATCAGGGCTGTACTGGCCTCATTGAGTGACTTAAGTGTTTCCTCCTTTTCTACTTTTTGGAAGAGTTTGAGAAGGATTAGCCTTTTTCCTTTAAATGTTTGGTAGAACTCAACAATGAAACCATGTAGTCCTGGACTTTCCTTTGTTGGGAGGTTTCTTGAGGGAATGTTCCATGTGTTCTTGAGAAGAATATATATTCAACTGTTGTTGGGTGTCATGTTCCATATGTTTCTGTTATGTCTAGGTGGTTTTATAGTGTTGTTCAAGTCCTTTACCGCCTTAATGGTCTTCTGTCTAGATGCTTTACCTGTTTTTGAAAGTAGGCTATTGAAGTCTCCAACTATTGCTATATAGAACTGTGTACTCCTCCTTTCAGTTCTGTCTATATTTGCTTGGTGTATTTAGGAGCTCTGTTTGTGTATTATGTTTATAATTGTTATAATCTTCTTGACAAATTGACCTTTTATCAATATATAATATTCTTTATCTCCTGTATCAGTTTTTTATTTTGTCTATTTTATCTGATACTAACATTGCCACCTCACTCTTGGTTACTGTTTGCATGGAATATCTTTTTCTGTCCTTTCATTTTCTGGGTGGGTCTTTGAATCTAAAGTGAGTCTGTTGAGACAGCATATGGTTGAATCGTAGATCTCCATTGTGCCATCTCTGTCTTTTGATTAGAAAATTCAGTCCATTTATACTTGAAGGAATTAGTGATAAGGAAGCAATTTTGCTAATTTTTTGGTATATTTTAATACCTTTTTTGTTCCTTGTCTCTGTTGCTGTTTTTATTAATTGATTTTTTTTATTGTACCATTTTAATACTCTTCTCATTTCCTTTGTACGTGTTTTTTAGATATTTTCTAGTGGTTACCTTAGGAATTACAATGAACACCACAAACAGTCTTGTTTGAAATGTTACCAACTTAGCTTCAGTAGCTTCAGAATCTTTGCTCCTATACAGCTGTGCACCTCTTTTGTGTTTTTGTAGATTTTGCAAAGATGCAAATTGCATCTTTATTCATTGTGTTCCCATTAATTCAGATTTATAATTAGTGATTTATGTGTTCGCCTTTTAAATCATGTAGGAAATGAACAAAGGAGTTACAAACCAAAAATATGTTAATACTGGTTTTTATATTTAGCGATGTATTTACCTTTACCAGAGATTTTATTTCTTCCTAAAGCTTCAAGTTACTGTCCAGTGCCCTTTTGTTTTAGCCTCAAGAACTTGCTTTGCATTTCCTGTAGAGCAGGTGTTCACACAACAGGCACCCCAGCTTTTATTTATCTGGGCATGTCTTAATATTGCCTTCATTTTTGAAGGATACTTGTGCTAGATACAAAATTCTTGGTTGATGGTTGGAAAACCCCTTTCAGCAGTTTAAATATGTCATTCGTCTGCTTTCTAGCCTCCATAGTTTCTGCTGATAAGTTGGATGATAGTCTTGTTGAGGATCTCTTGATCATGATGAGTTGCTTCTCTCTTGCTTTCAAGATTCTCTCTGCCTTTGGCTTTCAGCAGGTTGAGTGTAATATATCAGTGTGAATCTCTGTATCCTTCATGGAGTTTGTTGAGCTTCTTAGGTAGAATCATGTCTTTTAGCAAATTTAGAAAGTGTGTGGCCATTATTTTATCAAATACTCTTTCTCCTTTCTTATTTGGGGCTCCAATTATGCATGTTGATCAGCTTGGTGGTATCCCACAGGACTCTTAGGCTCTATTGAGTTTTCTTTGTTTTTCTTTTCTTTCTGCTCCTCAGACTACATAATTTCAATTGACATATTTTCAGGTTTGCATGTTCTTTCTTCTGCTTGTTCTATCTGTTGTTGAAACCTTTTAGTGGATTTTTCATTTCAGTTATTTCATTTTTCAGACTTCTGCTTGGGTCTTTTTAATAATGTCTTTATTGGTATTCTCTGTTGAGCTAAAATTTCCTGTACTCTAGTATTTAGCAGCCATTGTTCTTAGTATTTAGTCTTCCAATTTTTTAGGATGGATACCATAATTAACCCTATTTAACCATGAGTTGGTTGTCAGTTTATATTAAATAATTCAGCTTTGAAAAGCTGATTAGGAGCTATGGTTATGAGGGCAGGACTTTTCAACTGCTAGGCTTCTCTTCAAGGTGATTGGGCATGCGTCAGCCATAATGAAGGACTTGGAGATTCTGTTATCAGGGTGAGCCTTTATTCAGTCAGTCAGTCAGTCAATCTTCTGCACTGATGATATTTGGTTGTCACTTTTTTCTTATTGGTTAAGGTGGTACTTAACTAATATCCCTAGCTTTAGCACCACTTCTCATTGTCATATTTAGCTTTTCTGGGTTTAGAAATGTCCCGTTTATAGTTGTATGGGAAAATTGGATCTCTTCTTGTCCACAATCTTCCCTTTCAAATACTGCTGCGGTAATCATGTGTATACCTATGTCCTTATTTATTTCTGTAGAAAGGTTTCTAAAAACAAAAAGTGACTTAAAGTACAGTAAAACCTTGGATTGTGAGTAACTTGTTCTGCGAGTGTTCTGCAAGACGAGCAAACATTTCTAATAAATTTTAACTTGAGAAGCAACTGATGTCTTGTAATACGAGTTGTATGTGATGCTTGATCACAACTGATCCAGTGGTTCTTGAAGTTAGCTTTGATACACAAGTGCTTTGGACTACCAGCATGTTTCCAGAACAAAATATACTCACAAACCAAGGTTTTACTGTGTATGTGTAATTTTACTGTATATGTGTAGTTTTATTTTAATTATATGTATATGTTGATTGAATTAAATGTAAAAAGAAAACTTAATAGTCTCCACTAGAAGTGGAAGTGACTTGGTTATTAACATTGCCTGAAATGTATGCCATATCGAAGGTTTTAAAATCCAGAATGTTTAAAAAAAATTTTAATGTTTATTTTTTAAAGAGAGAGCAAGAGAGAGAACGAGAGATGGCACTAGTGGGAGAGGGGTAGAGAGAGAGGGAGACACAGAATCCGAAGCAGGCTCCAGGCTCCACGCTGTCAGTACAAAGCCTGACATGGGACTCAAACTCACCAACCTCAAGATCATGACCTGAGCCGAAGTTGGATGTTCAGCCAACTGAGCCACCCAGGCATCCCTGAAATCCAGTATGTTTAAAATTGAACTTCATGAAAATTAAAAATTTCTGTACATTGATATTATTGATAGAGTAAAAAGAGAATTCACAGAATAGAAGAAGATATTTGCAAATCATTTAACTCAAAAGGGATTAATGTCTAGAATATACAGAGAATTCTTAAAACTCGACAACATTAAATACAGCAAACAATCCTATTCAAAAATGGGCAAAGAAAAAAAATGGGCAAAGGGCCTGGATAGACATTTCACTAAAAAAGATATACAAATTGGCCAAGAAACACATGAAAAAGATGCTCACCACCACTAGTTATTAGGGAAACACAAATCAAAATCACAATGAGATACCACCTGATTCATACCTGTTAGAATGGCTAGTATCAAAAAGACAAAACAAGTGTTGGCAAGAATGTGGAGAAAAGGGAACCATTGTGCATTGTTGGTAGACATATAAATTGATGTAGCCATTATGGAAAACAGTATGGGGTTCCTCAAAAATTTAAAAATAGAACTACCATATGATCCAGCAGTTTGACTTCTGGGTATTTATCTGAAGAAAATGAAGACACTAATTTGAAAAGATATATGTAGGGGCGCCTGGGTGGCGCAGTCAGTTAAGCGACCGACTTCAGCCAGGTCACGATCTCGCGGTCCGTGAGTTCGAGCCCCGCGTCGGGCTCTGGGCTGATGGCTCAGAGCCTGGAGCCTGTTTCCGATTCTGTGTCTCCCTCTCTCTCTGCCCCTCCCCCGTTCATGCTCTGTCTCTCTCTGTCCCAAAAATAAATAAACGTTGAAAAAAAAATAAAAAAAAAAAAAAAAGAAAAGATATATGTACCCCGTGCTCATAACGGCTTTATTTACAGCAGCCAAGCCATGGAAGTAACCTAAGTGTCCATCAATGGATGAATGGATAAAGAAGAGGTGGTGTGTGTGTATGCATGTATGTACACAATCTGTATATACAATAGATTATTATATTATTCATCCATAAAAAAGAAAATTTTGCCATTTGTAACATTGTGGATGGACTTGGAAAGCATTATGCTAAGTTAAAGAAGTCAGATAAAGACAAATACTGTATGATCTCACTTCTGTGTGAATCTAAGAAAAATGAAAAATAAAATACCCAACAACAAAAACCAAACTCATAAATACAGAGAACAGATTGGTGATTGCCATAGGTGCAAGGATGGAAGTGGAATGTGTATAATGGGTGACGGTGGTCAAAAGGTACAAGCTTTTAGTTATAAAATAAGTTTTGGGGATGTAATGTACAGCATAGTGACTATAGTTAATAATGCTCTATTGTGTATTTGAAAGTTGCTAAGAGAGTAAATCTTAAAAGTTCTCATAAGAAAAAATATCTGTGTGGTGATAGATGTTAACTAGACTTATTGTGGTGACCATTTTGCAGTATATACCAATCATCTTGAAATCAATCATGTTGTACATCTGAGATAAATATAATGTTATATGTCAATAATATTTCTACTTAATTACCATAAGATCTAACACTTTCACTTGTGGGTTTATACCTAAAAGAATGAAAGCAGAGTCTCAAAGAGATATTTGTATACTCATATTTATAGCAGCATTATTCACAGTAGCTAAAAGGTAGAAGCAGCCCAAGGGTCCATTAAGGAAAGAATGGATAATCAAAATGTGGTATATATGTACAGTGGAATATTTTTTAGCCTTAAATGGTAAGGAAGTTCTAACATATGCTGTAATACAAGTGAACCTTGAGGGCGTTGTGTGACGTGAAATAAGCCAGTCACAGAAAGTCACATACAGATATACTGTTTGATTTCACTTTATGAGTTACCTAGAGTAGTCAAATTCATAGAAACACAAAGTGGAATGAGAGTTGCCAGAGCCCAAATGGAGAAGGTTTTTGGGAATTACTGTTTAATGGGTATAAAGTTTCAGGTTTTTTTTTTTTGTTTGTTTTGTTTTTAATTTTTTTTCAATGTTTATTTATTTTTGGGACAGAGAGAGACAGAGCATGAACGGGGGAGGGGCAGAGAGAGGGAGACACAGAATCGGAAACAGGCTCCAGGCTCTGAGCCATCAGCCCAGAGCCCGATGCGGGGCTCGAACTCACGGACCGCGAGATCGTGACCTGGCTGAAGTCGGTCGCTTAACCGACTGCGCCACCCAGGCGCCCCTAAAGTTTCAGTTTTTAAGATGAAGAGAGTTCTGGAGATAGATGGTGGTGATGATTTTCTAATAGTATGAATTACTTAGTATCACTGTAAAATGGTAAATATTGGGGTGTCTGGGTGGCTCAGTCAGTTGAGTGTCTGACTCTTGATTTCTTCTCAGGTCATGATCCAGGGTCACGGGATCTGCACTGAGTGTGGAGCCTGCTTAAGATACTCTCTCTTGGGGCACCTGGGTGGTTCAGTCAGTTGGGCATTGGCTCAGGTCACGGTCTCATGGTTTGTGGGTTCAAGCCTCCAGGCTCTGGAGCCTGCTTCAGATTCTGTGTTTCCCTCTCTCTCTGTCCCTCCCCCACTTGCACTCTGTGTCTGTCTGTTTGTCTGTCTGTCTGAAAAATAAATAAAAATTAAAAAAAAAAAAAGATATTCTCCCTTTTAAGGGAGCCTAGGCAGCTCAGTCAGTTAAGCATCTGACTTTAGCTCTGGTCATGATCTTGCTGTTGGTGAGTTCCAGCCCTGCATCAGCCTCTGTTCTAACAGCTCAGAGCCTGGCTCTGGCTTCAGATTCTTTGTCTCCCTCTATCTCTGCCCCCCCCCCCCCTCAAAAAAGAAACATTTAAAAAATATTTTTAAAAAAAGATACTCTGTGTCCCTCTTCCCCTTTCCCCGACTCGGACGTGCATTCTCTCTCAAATAATTAATTAGTTAAATGGTATATATTATGTGCATTTTGTCTTAAAATGGGAAATCCACTGTGTTGAATTTTCTCAAAAACTTGATACATAGGAAAAGAAATTTTTTTCTAATTTTTTTTTCAAATGTTTACTTATTTTTGAGAGACAGGGTGTACGGGGGAGGGCCAGAGAGAGAGGGAGACAAAGGATCTGAAGTGGGAAGTGGCCACTGCGCTGACAGCATAGAGCTGGATGCAGGGCTTATACTCAGGAACCGTGAGATCATGACCTGAGCCGCAGTTGGTCACTAAACGACTGAGTCACCCAGGCTCCCTTGAAAAAGAAATTTTTAAAGAGCAATCTCCTTCATGAATATCAATGCAAAGATCCTTTACAAAATAATAGCAAATTGGATCCAGCAATCCAATATATGAAAATCAAAGAGGGTATCACAAAGTTGGTTTAACATTGAATTAATCAATGTTATTCACCACATTAACAGAATAAAGGAGAAAATTCATATGATCATTTCAAAATATGTGTAAAAGTATTTGACAATTCAGTATCTATCTGTGGCTAAAAACTCTTATTCAAACTAGGAGTAGTGGGGAACTTCTTCAAACTGAGAAACAACTTCCACCAAAAAGCCTATAGCTAATGTTGAGCTTAACTGTTTCCCCTGAGATGAGGAACAAAGCAAGAATGCTTTTTTTAACCACTTACATTCACTGTGGTTTTAGAGGCCCACCCACTGCAATAAAGCATAAATATAGGGAAAACTAGTATTACGGGCATAAAGATTGGAAAGGAAGAAATAATACCATTGCCCTTGATTGCAGATTATGTAATTGTTTACATAGAAAATTCCAGTGATTCTAAACAAATTTAATGAAGTTAAGAGATACAAGGTTAAGATATAGTTACCTATTATATTTTATATACTTGATCATTTTATAAATGATACAGACTCAACTTATCCCCAAAATTTTATTAAACAATTTTTCAGTTATACAGAAAAGTTGAAAGAATTACACAATGAACACACATATTCACTCCCTAGATTCTGTAGTTTATTAACTTGCCGTATTTACTTTACCACATATGTCCATCTGATTATTCCCCTATCTTAATTTTGTTCATTCCAGAATAAGTTGTTGCATCAGTAATATTTCACATGTAAACACTTAAGTGCTCATTTCATTAGAGTTCTCATACTGTATTTATATGCTTTGTTTTTCCTTACAGTGAAATTTGAGTACAGTGAAAAGTGTAACAGTGGTATCATTCTGTGAGTTTTGACAAAAGCATTCACTCATGCAGTAAAAACTATTAAGTTATAGAACATTCTTATTATCTTAGTAAATGCTCTTATGGCTCTTCCTGGGTAGCCCTTCCTCACCCTCCAGAGGTAACTATGTTTCAATATTTGTTTAAACTATAAAACCAACTTTCACCATTAGATTTCTTTGATTACCTCATCCAAGGGAAGTAGAATTTCATTTTAGTTCCTGTATTAGCTTTTTAGTTAAAACCTGTGTGTGTGTGTGTGTGTGTGTGTGTGTGTGTGTGTGTGTGTGTTTTAAAACAGTTGCTGTGGAGATTGTGTTTATATCTGTAACTTTTCACAATAAACTTTGGGTTGATACTGTACAATTTCATGTAAAGTAAAGGAACCTTACACAGATAAAGTTTCAATTATCCCTAATACTTGTTTTTTATGCTATATAATTTTTATGTATGCTATATTCACATATTCTATAGAACCTATAATACAGTGTTATAAATTGTCCTTTAATTAGCCATATGTATTTTAAAGATAGCATGAGGCTAATGTAATCTTTTATATCTTCATACTTTTCCTGAATATTTTCAGAAAAAAAGCCAATCCAGAAACTTTATCTTTCCCTCAGTGAGTAGCATCAGAAATCTCTGTTCCATTCGTTTAGCATTAGCTGGGCTGCTTTCAATCTGCTGCTCCACATATACATATTTCAGAGGTCAACCAGAGATTTGGGCAGAATGAATATGCAGGATTTGGGGCTTCTCTTCAGTATCACACTTCTCTGTCCTGTCCACTGGAACTCTCTGTGGTGATGAAAATGTTTTATATCTGTACTATCCAAATGGTAATCACTTGACACATGTGGCTGTTGAGCACTTGAAATGTGGCTAGTGCAGCTGAAAAATAGATTTTTTAATTTTAATTAATTTGTATTTAAGTATATTCACATTTATTTAGTGAATACTATATTAAGCAGACTATCATGATAGAAAGTTCTGTTGGATAGCACTGTTCTAGCTGCTATGGTCATCTTGAACTCTGTCCTCCATTCCTCAGCTAATAAGGCTGTAGGCTTCTATTTAGATTTGAGCTGACCTACAGAGTCAGGCAGGAGCCTTTCCTCAGCTGAGGAGATTTAGAAAATAGAAACTCAAGCAGTGCTTTCTTTTTTCCCTAATATGAACTCCCTTCCAATTTATGCCAGATTTTGATTGCTCTCCAGAGCCTTGAGGTAGTTGTTTTTTGTATATTTTTACTACAGTTTATAATTATATCTGTGTCTAGTAAGAATTATTCCACCATTTACCAGAAGTCAAACTCTACCCCTTAACTTTTATTTTTTATTTTTATATGTGTTGTTTATTTTTCTACCTCTTAACTTTTAAGTTATTTTAGTAGTGACCCAATTTTAAGGAATTCATTTTTTTGTGCTTTGTTATTAGAATTCATTTACCAACCACTTATTATCATCCTTTCCCCTTTAACTTTGCTAAAAGTATCACTAACCTTTAAGGTTACTGAATCTTAATATTGTAAATTTGATACTCCCATCTCAGATATGTTAGAATTTAATGGAATTCTTCAAAGCAGCAACCTCGTATCATTGATAACCTGTTTGGTATACTTTGCCTTCTCTAGGTATCTGAAAAGGTTTAAGGTGATGAAGATCAAAGTTCTAAGAAGCTGGTGCCGTCAGATCCTAAAAGGACTTCAGTTTCTTCATACCCGAACTCCGCCTATTATTCACCGAGATCTTAAGTGTGACAACATCTTTATCACTGGCCCTACAGGCTCAGTCAAGATTGGAGACCTAGGTCTGGCAACTCTGAAGCGGGCTTCTTTTGCCAAGAGTGTGATAGGTATGTTTCAGGTGTACCTTGCATCCTAGCTGGGTTTCTGATATTCCTTTTATTTAGAAACTTGACCCTCTCAGAGCTTTTATTATGTGAAATAAACCTTCAGAAATTCATAGCTTGAACTCAGGAAGTGATCGTTTCTACTTATGAGATGTGGAGTTCTCTGTATGCTTCTAGAATCATCTTGAAGACTAACGATGTTTTGTAAAATCATGAGAAGTAACGTGAACTTTGTTGATAAAACCTTATGTAACTATCAATCTTACTGGGTTATCCTGTTGATACTTAGTATTATATAATTATGTATGTAATAAATATAGTTACTTTCCTATAAAGGTAACTGAATTTATATGCAGTTTAGTTTCTAAAAAAAGTATTAGATATATATTATTATTCAAAAGTATCTACCTATTAAGACTTTATTTTAAAATGTGAAAATAAGAGTTCTGAAAGCTTGGTTTTCTCAATTATTTTCTTATAGTTAGCTTCAGAAGATATATCTGAAACGAGACTTTTTTTCAACCTTAGTGGTATTTGGGGTTGGATAGTTCTTTGTTGTAAGGGCTTTCTTGTTCATTGTAAGATTATTTGGATGATGCCAGGAGCACACCACACCCCCTTTAAACTCATCTCCCCCCCCAACCCCACCAGCCAGTTGTTAAAACCAAAAATGTCTCAGGACATTGCAAAATGTCCCCTGGTAACAAAATTGTCCCCTCTTGTTAAGAATCACTGATCTAAAGAACAAGGCTGTCCTTTCAGACTTTCAACTACATGTTAGAGTCTTGCAGCTGGGAAAATAATTTAATGCTTACTATTTTGGTAAGCTTTCACTCTCTGAAGAGGACATGACAGTTTGAACACTTGAAATCACATATACTTTATTCTCCCTCTCAAAGATGGCAACAACAGGGAAACCATTCATTTTTAAGTGGGCTAGAATTTTACGTGTTAATAAGAAAACTATATAACACCAGTAATGTATACATTCTTATCAAATAGTGTTCTCTTTACAGGGGTACCCAGGTGGCTCAGTCAGTTAAGTGTGTCTGACTTCAGCTGAGGTCATGATCACACAGTTCATGAATTAGAGCCCCACGCCTGGCTCTCTGCTAACAGTTCAGAGCCTGGAGCCTGCTTTGGAGTCTGTGTCTCCCTCTTTCTTTGCCCCTTCCCTGCTCACACTAAGTCAGTCAGTCTCTTTCTCTCTCAAAAATAAGTAAACATTAAAAAAAAAATAGAATATTATGTGACTTGGATTAGGAATGCTGTTTTTTAAATTTTTTTTTTAAATTTCTTTTGTTTTTTTTTTTTTTTTTTTAATTTCTTTTTGAGACAGAGAGAGACAGAGCCATGAGCAGGGGCAGAGAGAGAGGGAGACACAGAATTCGAAGCAGGCTCCAGGCTCTGAGCTGCCAGCACAGAGCCCAACACAGGGCTTGAACTCACAGGACCATGAGATCATGACCTGAGCTGAAGCTGGACGCTTCACCGACTGAGCTACCCAGGCACCCCTGTTTTTAAATTTTCTTAATACAGATTAACAAGAAGAATTGGGAAAGTTATTTAAAGCTGAATTTCCTTTTTTGTCTTGTTATAGGAAAAGGAAACATTTATTTCTTTGACTTTTTAGCACCTTAAAAATCTCTAACCTGGGAGAGGTGGTTTTTTTTTTCCTATTTTGCTTAAATCATTGTGTGTAAGCCTGTTCTTGGAAATATCCTATAATTTGAAGTACCCAGAATTAATTTCTTTGGAAACATCAGAAAACCTGGTCTATGGAATCACACGTGCTATGCTCATAACTCAGTCTGTATTTAAGTTCTCTATTTGTGTGTGTTTGGTTTTTGCCTGTAAAATGTCCCTTACTATATTTCTTTATATGCAGTAGGCTTATTTGTGTACTGCAGGTGGTATGGTAAGTCTGTGAAGAAAGGGGCTCTGGAGAGTGGCCTTTTTGACAATTACACTTTATTCTTTTAAAAAACACTGAATATTAGATTTTTCACTGCAAGGTCGCCTTAAAAAAGTGAAACTGATCAGGTGGAATGTTAATGGCAAAAAATTAGCTGTGAATATTATCCTTGCATCTACCATACAGTAGAGGGCAGACAAGTATTTTGATCTTTTTTTAACTTGTCCTGTCTTACTGGTGCCATTATATCTCTATTTCTTTCTAGTCTCTTACCTTTTCCTTCCATTTGTTTTCATGATGAGTTATATTAATTTATCTCATATCCAAGTCTCTATTTTGACATTGTATAACAGTAATCCGTTTGGAACAGTAAACAGACACTTGACCCTGTTCCAGTTTCTTTTATGAAGGCCATGCAGCAGAAGATCTATAAGATACTTGGTGGGACAGACTAAGTTTTTATTCTTCCTCCCTGCTCCTGCCACTCTACTCTCTCTTCCCTCTCCTTCCATTCCATTCCCTCTCCTTCCATTCCCTTCCCTCCCCTCTTCCCTCCCCCCTTCCCTCCTCTTCTCTCTTCCCTTCCGTTCCCTCCACATTCTTCTCTCTCACAGGTCAACCCTCTGCTTCTCCCCCAGGTGAGAAACATCTGTAGCTTCTGCTCACATTAAATCTGAATTGTTCTTTTAATTTAAGGTACCCCAGAGTTCATGGCCCCTGAGATGTATGAGGAAAAATATGATGAATCTGTTGATGTTTATGCTTTTGGGATGTGCATGCTTGAGATGGCCACATCTGAATACCCTTACTCAGAGTGCCAAAATGCTGCGCAGATCTACCGTCGAGTGACCAGTGTAAGTCTTCCCCTAAATAATTATTGAGCTTAAGTCACATCTGAAAAGGAATGCCAAGGTGGATAACATCGAACCATGCAAAAGGAAACAATGGTAGAAAGCACACTCAGTTGTTGGGGGAAGAGGGAGTTGAAAGATTTTATTTCTCTGATTTAGTGAGAGCAAAAATAAAGATCAGAAAGTACCACTATATTCTGGATCCTCCTTGCCTTCATTTAAACTTTTGTTTTGAGATATATTATATTTAAACATACTGTCATTACTAGTTTTCAACTCCCTGTTTATTCATCTAAGTTCTCATTCCTTCCCACCATAAAAGGTTTTATCTGAATTAAAAAGTAGTGCTCTTAAGTTGCTTTGTTCACAGACTTTTCCTTAAATGTTTTAAAATTTATTTATGAATTTATTAAATCATTTATAAGTACCACAGGGTTTAAGGCCTAACAGTAATTTCTGGATCATCTAATAATACCCTAACCTATTAAAATATTTCCCGTAATATCGGCTTATAGTCAGTGTTTAAAATAGGGCCCATTGGCGGGGTGGGGGGGAGGGGAGGGTTGGTGATGGGTATTGAAGAGGGCATCTTTTGGGATGAGCCCTGGGTGTTGTATGGAAACCAATTTGACAATAAATTTCATATATTAAAAAAAATATAGCGCCCATCAACATCCACGGAAAATATTTTACTGTTACGTTTCTCTTTTTTTAATGTTTTTTTATTTATTTTTGAGAGAGAAAGAGAGAGAGTGAGCAGGGTAGGGGCAGAGATAGAGACACAGAATCCGAAGCAGGCTCCAAGCTGTCAGCACGGAGCCCGATGTGGGGCTTGAACCCACAAACCATGAGATCATGACCTGAATCGAAGTCAGATGCGCTCAACCAACTGAGCCACCCAGGCGCCGCTGTTATGTCTCTTAATGTGTAACTATTATCCCCTACTTTTATTTTGTCTCAGGCTGGGTAGGGCAAGAGTAATGTAGTAAACGTAGTTAGTTTAGCCTTCAGAGAATTCTAATTAAGTATTGTAATCACTATTCCACAGTTTTGCCCTTAGAAAGTTCATCTGCTTTACCTCTTAGAGTTCTATGAATTTCAATTTTAAGTCTTTTATTCTAATTCCCCTTTCTTCCCCCAGTACCTAATAATTTACATCATCGTTTTTTTCCTTTGAGGGTAAGATGGGCTATTTGCTGGGTAGTTCCCCCTGTATTTTATTTAGAATTCTTGAAACCTCAAGAAGTATATTTGATTTCTTGGTTTTTTTACTCACTAGTTCCTATTTATCAGGTTCTTGGTTCAAAATAACTCTTAGATATAAGCCTTCTTCATTCCCATTGTCAGAACTCTAATACTTATACTTCACACCTTACACTATCATCTTGAAGTAGTTAACGTTATGAATTTGTTTTTCTGCTTCACTTGAACTAGTTGAACTTTCTTGCTATTTCTTTTTGGTGTAAGGAACTTAAAATGATACCAGTTTGCTTTTGAAAACATGTAGAAATTCTTATGATCTTTACTATTCCTTACTTTTATCTAAACACCTTTTTAAGTCAGGCCACTTCTCTTTTTATTATCTTGCACATATGCCACATCCTTCCCCTTTTCCTGTCCCATTTGTACATGTCATTTACATTCTGTACATGCTCTTTTGCTATCCAGTCAGTTCTTATACTGTATTTAACAGACTTCCCTAACAAAATTTTTTCTGATGGTCCTCACTGAATAATGATTTCTGCCTTCTCTGAGCTGAGCTTCTCAACTGATTGGAATCATAGTTTTATTTGTAATTGATTATTTTACTTATGAGTTCAAAAATTGAATTAATATAAAGCATTTAAAATGATGTTTAGTGTTACATGTATAAGTACTTGCTGTTTATTTTTATTGCTTTATATTCTTTAAAATTTGTGATCTTATCTCTACAAAATATTTCTGTTTAACTCTATTCTTGTCTTTAGTACCTGTTAGTATCCCATATATAAAATAAGTCTCCAGTGCAAATACATGTGACATTTTCTGGATCCCTGCTACATGCCAAGTCCAGAGTAATTGAAGATGAATAGTATACATATTCCCTGTCTTCAGAAAATTAGCTCTAATATAGAAGACCAGTGTATAAGCAAACAATTGTAATTACAGTATGATGATAATAGCTTATTGGCTGTTTGTATGTCTTTTTTTTCTTTTGGAACAATGCCTATTCAGATCCTTTGCTCATTTTTTTAAAAAAATTTTTAACATTTATTTATTTATTATTATTTTGTAATGTTTATTTATTTTTGACAGAGAGAGAGGCAGAGAATGAGCAGGAGAGAGGCAGAGAGAGAGGGAGACACAGGATCCGAAGCAGGCTCCAGGCTCTGAGTTGTCAGCACAGAGCCTGATGCGGGGCTTGAACTCACAGACCGTGAGATCATGACCTGAGCTGAAGTCGGATGCTCAACCGACTGAGCCACCCAGGTGCCCCAACATTTATTTATTTTTGAGAGAGAGCAGGGGAGGTCAGAGAGAGAGGGAGACACGGAATCAGAAGCAGGCTCCAGGCTATGATCTATCAGCACAGAGCCGAATGCAGAGCTCAAACTGACGAACTGTGAGATCATGACCTGAGCGCAAGTCAGACGCTCAACCGACTGAGCCACCCAGCCACCCCCTTTACTCATTTTTTTAATTGGGTTATTTGTCTTTTTATTATTGAGCTGTATGAGTTCTTTGTATATTCCAGATAGAAGTCCTTTGAGATAGATGATCTCTATTTTCTCCCATTCTGTCAGTTGTCTTTTCTTAATAGTGTCACTATCTTGCTAGTACCCTTTGAGGTACAAAAGTTTTTCATTTTGATGAAGTCTGGTTTATATATTTTATCTTTTCTTTTGCTCATGCTTTTGATGTCATACCTGAGAATCCATTGCCAAATCTCAAGTCATGAACATTTACCCCTATGTGTTTTCTTTTGGGAATTTTACAGTTTTAGTTCTTTTTTTTTTTAATGTTTTTATTTATTTTTGAGACAGAGAGAGACAGAGCATGAGCAGGGGTGGGGCAGAGAGAGAGGGAGCCACAGAATCTGAAGCAGGCCCCGGGCTCTGAGCTGTCAGCACAGAGCCCAGCGCGGGGCTCGAACGCACAGACTGTGAGATCATGACTTGGGCTGAAGTCAGACGCCTAACCAACTGAGCCACCCAGCCGCCTCTAGTTTTAGTTCTTACAATTAAATTAGATCTTTAACTCATTTTGAGTTTATTTTTTTTATGTTTGTTTATTTTTGAGAGAGACAGTGAGTGGGGGAGGGGCAGAGAGAGAGGGAGACACAGAATCTGAAACAGGCTCCAGGCTCTGAGCTGACAGCACAGAGCCCGACGCAGGGCTCAAACTCACAGATTATGAGATCATGACCCGGTCTGAAGTCAGACGCCCAACTGACTGAGCCACCCAAGCACACCTTGTGTTTATTTTTGTATGTGGTGGTGGGAGGTAAGGGTTTTAACTTGGTTCATTTGCTTGTGACAACTCTCCAGTTGTCTCAGCACCATTTGTTGAAAAGACTAGTCTTTCTCCATTGAATGGTTTCACCCTTGCTGAAAACCATAGGCATGTCGGTTTATTTCTGTACTCTCAGTTCTGTTCCATGGACCAATATGTCTTGTTTACCATTGCTTTGTAGTGGTAGTAAGCTTTGAATTAGGAAGTGTGAGTCCTTCTATTTATTCTTCAAGTTTTGTCTCTTCTTGGTCTTTTGTAACTCTGTATAAATTTTAGAATCAGCTTGTCAATTTTTACAATTCAGCTGGGATCCTGATAAGTATAGCATTGAACCTATAAATAAATTTGGACAGTATTGCATCTTAACCATACTGAGTCTTCTGGTTCATGAACATGGGATGTTTTTCCATTACTTAGATCTTTTGTAATTTTTTTCAGTGGTGTTTTATAGTGTTCAGAGTATAAGTCTTGTATTTTTTTTATTAAGTTTATTCTTGAGTAATGTATGTGAGGGGTACTATTATAAATGGAATTGAATTTTTATTTCAATTTTTGATTGTTCATTACAAATACTTTTGGTTTTTGCATACTGATTTTGAATCAACAAACTTACTGAATTAATTCCAATAGTTTTTTAGTAGATTCCTTAGGATTGTCTATATACAAGATCATTTAATCTGCACATATAGCTCTTAGAAAATACAAGACTAGGCAAGTGTGGGTGTGTGCTTTCCTTGTAAGAAAGAATTGAAAAAAAAAAAAGTCTGGCTCTTAGTTTAATGAACAGAATTTCAGGATAAAGTTGAAAAAACAAAAAACTGGGTAGGTGTTGGCTTCTGGGAATTTTCTAATGAGAAAAAAGACCTGTTTTTTGATATGTCAGATTCCACTCCTGTTGTATTTATACAGTCTGTGTGTGTGAGAAGATGAACACATAATTCTCAACTTTTTCAGTGAAATAACCAATAAGAGTTTATTTTTAAAAATTAACTATAGGAATAATAAATAAAGTTTCATAAAAGGATAATTTGCCCTTTAAGGTGGCTTGGAGTTTATTTCCTTTCATTAACTCTCCAGATTTTGCTAGAAATGACAGAATGGTTGACAAATTAAAATACTGAATTAAAACAAATCTGAACCACCCAGTTGTTTTGATAGGTCTTATACAAATCCTTGCTTGAATTCAAATATGTGAATTTAATCATTTATTCTGTTACATATAATATTACATTAAAGTTACCTCACCAGATCTACTCATACTAATTTTTTAAACCTAATTTTTTTTTAAGTTTATTTATTTGTTTTGAGAGAGAGGACACGTGTGTGCAGGGGAAGGCCACAGAGAGAGGGGGAGAGACAGCAAGCTCCACTTAGTGCAGAGACCAACTCGGTGCTTGAACTCACCCAACCATGAGATCATGACCTGAGCCTAAGTTGAGAGTTGGATGCTTAACCAACTGAGCCACCCAGGTGCCCTTTAAACCTAATTTTCAAGAAAGAGTTAAGAGTTGGAGTATAGAGAGACACAGGAAACTGTATATACCTGAAATGTAAGGTGGTTCACCAATATTTGATAGTTTTCAGGGGGTGTTATAACAAAGTACGACAAACTAGGTGATTTAAACCAGCAGAAATTTATTGTCTCAGAATTTTGAGACCAGAAGTCCAAAATGAAGCTTTTAGCAAAGTCATGCTGTCTCTAAAACATGAAGGGGAAAACTTTTCATTGCCTCTTACCTTCTTATGGTTTGCCAGCAATCCTTGGCATTCCTTGGCTTGCATCTGCAGCATTTCAATCTCTGTCTCACATGGTGTTCTCCCCCTCATCTGTCTGTGTCTCCTCTTCTTATACGGACACCAGTCAGATTGTATTGAGGGCCCACCCCACCCCAGGATGACCCCATCTTAACTAATTACAGTTGCACTGATCCTTTCTTCTCCTTCTCCTTCTCCTCCTCCTCCTCCTCCTTCTTCTTCTTCTTCTTCTTCTTCTTCTTCTTCTTTTTATTTTGAGAGAGAGAAAGCTCTAGTCAGGGAGGGGCAGAGAGAGAGGGAGAGAAAGAGAATCCGAAGCAGGCTTCATGCTGTCAGCACAGAGTCTGGCGTGGGGCTCAAATCCATGAGCTGAGCGCATTAACTGTGAGATCACAACCTGAGCTGAAGTCAGAGGTGAAGGTACCCAGCAATGATCCTATTTTCAAATAAGGTCAGATTCCGAGATACTGAAGGTTAGAATTCATATCTTTTTTTAAGAGAGAGCAAGCAAGCAGGGGAGAGGGGCAGAGGGAGAGAGAGAATCTTAAGCAGGCTCCACACTCAGCACAGAGCCCGATGCGGGGCTTGATCTCAAGACCCTGGGATCATGACCTGAGCTGAAATTAAGAATTGGATACTCAATCAGCTGAGCTACCTAGGCACCCCAGAAGTTTGACATACCTTTTGGGAGGGCACAGTTCAACCCATAATAGTTCATGGGTTCATCCAGCAAATATTTAGGTCTGCTTTCTTTGTTCCAGACTTTTTTCTGGATACTAGGTATTGAATATTCTTGTTAAGTAAAACCCAAATCTTTGTCTCTTAAGAGCTTAATAGGGGAAGGGGAAGAAACAGTTTAACCCAGACAGTTTTTCTAGGTATAAAAACAATTTTTCTAGGGATAGGTACTTAATGAAAGCATGTAAGAGTGGTGCCTAATTGAGTTTGGACAGGTTGGGGAAATTAGAAAGGGAGAGAGTAAGATAGTGTTGCATGTGAGAAATCTATATATTTGTATGTCTATAGAGTTTGGAATCAGGAAAAGAAAGAAAGGATGAAAAGAGGAAAAGAGAGCTTAGATTATACTCCCAACATTTGAGGAATCATTGCAGCACTTTACACTGGGTAGTTGTAATAAGATCAGACTTAAATTTTAAATTTTTAAAAAAATTGTTCTGGCTCCAGAGTAGAGAATGGATTTATGAAGAAAGACTAAAAGCTAAAAACACTGTTTTAAGAGGCTGTTGCAGTAATCTGAAGGAATGACAGATAGATTAGGATTTACAGTAGAGTGAATGGATGAGATCTGAATTAGAATTCAGTTAAGCTAAGTTGTTCTTTTTGACTTACCATTTATGAAAATAAATATGGAATAAATACCCATTGTAAATATATATCCTCTTAAAATAAGATGAATCTTGGTCATTAAACTTGATTATGAAGTTAAATATATAATGTTAGACTTTCAGACTATCAAATTTACAATTTGTATATGGAATAATTTATATATTTTATTTACTAACCATATATTGCTTTTCTTCATCCCATCATACTCTAAACCAGGGGTTAATGAACTCTGAACCATGGGCCAGATCTATCTTGTTGTACAATGTACAACCCATGACTAAGAACGGTTTCCACATTTTAAGTGATTGGGGGAAAAAATCAAAAGAAGAAAAACATATCATGTGAACATTTCAGTGCCCATAAATAAAGTAATAAAGCACAACCACACTTACTTGTTTCTGTATTATCTTTGTTTTCACACAATACAATGCAGAGTGGTAACTGGAACAGAATGCGTGTTCCAAAATGTGCTGTTTGGGCTCTTACCAGAAAAAGTTGTTGAGAGGCACCTGGGTGGCTCAGTCAGTTAAGCCTCCAACTTCAGCTCAGGTCATGATCTTGCTGTTAACCGAGTTTGAGCCCCACGTCGGTCTCTGTGCTGACAGCTCAGAGCCTGGAGCCTGTTTGGATTCTGTGTCTCTCCCTCCCCTTCCACCTCCCCCTCCCCCTCTCACACTCTGTGCCTGTCTCAGAAATGAACACTAAAAAAATTTTTTTAATAAAAAAGAGAAAAAGTTGTTCACTTCTATTGTAAACACATGTCACCAGAACTTTAAAAATTCTCCACTGAAGAGTTCTGTAATTACTAATCTGTAAAAATGATGATAATGTTCCTCTAGTAGGATGCTATTCTTAATACAAGAATCTCAATACAAGCAAGTAATTACTTAAATTGTTAACTATAAAAGTTTGTGGGTAGTCTTTTCTCTCAGTCAGAAGTGGAACTATGGATTGCCTGGGTGGCTCAGTCAGTTAAGTGTCTGACTCTTGACCTTGGCTCAGGTCATGATCTCCTAATTCGTGGGGATGTCATGATCTCATAATTCGTGAGTTCGATCCCCATTTTTTCAGTGGCCACACTTTTTGGTATTGGCCTAAGAAATAACATCTTAAACCCAGTATTATTGCTTGAGGTGATCATTCTGGATTTTAAACACCAGGGTTTATGAACCAATAACTTTTGTTTACCTTTATATCAGTGCTGAATGTTTGATATCAAACAGACTAGATATGAAATACACATTAGATAGCCAAATATCTAAACATTCTCTGCTATCTCTCAGCCATACCAGCCTCCTTTGTTGGTCTTGGAATATTTCTATTTTGAAATGGGACTAAATTTTGTTATGTACCAGCAGACCATGGCTCTGCTTTTTTGTAGGCTGCTCTTAGAGACACTAGGAGGAATTGACTGGGCTGTCTCTATTATTTAGTGATAAGTGTCTCTGATTAATTTGCTAATTCACTTCCTTATTATTTCTCTAAATAAAGGTTGGTATTGAAAATGTTTTGAGGGATGATGGAATTTTAGGTTTTTTTTATATAAAATGAAGTATAAAAATAACTTCTATTTACAGAAATCAAGTTATAAACTTTTATGGTAGTACCAGTTTTTTAAAAATGCAAGTTTTATAGGTGACCAGTATTAAATTTTATCCTTTTTCTGTACCTAACCCAGCAAATATGATTAACTGATTAAAAATAATGACTGTGGGGTTGCCTGGGTGGCTCAGTGGGTTAAGTATCCGACTTCAGCTCAGGTCATGATCTCATGGTTCATGGGTTCGAGCCCCACATCAAGCTCTGTGCTGACAGCTCATTGCTTGAAGCCTGCTTCAGATTCTGTGTCTCCCTCGCTCTCTGCCCCTCCACCACTCACACTCTGTGTGTGTGTGTGTGTGTGTGTGTGTGTGTGTGTGTGTGTGTGTGTCTGTCTGTCTGTCTCAAAAATAAAGATTAAAAAAAATTAAAAAAAAATAATGACTGTAGGATGGGTAGATGAAAAACATAGCTAAACTGTTGATTTAAAAAGTTGCTCACCAGAGGCTCAGGGCTAAAACGAGTGTTTTAAAGTTATATGGCTTCAGACTGTTAGGCACAGCACTGCCATATGATCAGATAAAAATTTATATAAGAAATTATTTGATAAAAGTAAAAAAAAAATTTAAGAAAGGCATTTGAGACACTAAAAAACAAATGTATCTTTATTTGCAGGTGCAGACTCTAGTTCAAAACCCCCTTCTCAAATGAGAGAAGTCTTTCATGTTAATTTAATAGAACCTAGAAAGACCAATATCACTTTCCACATTCTTAGTAATTACCATTTTTATTTTTTTCCCTTTTTTAAAGATAAAATTCACATACCATAAAAATTCATTTTAAGATGTAAAATTCAGTTTTTAAAATATATTCATGCTGCACCTTTCTATCACCCCCCAAAAGAAATCCCATATCCATTAGCATTCACTCTTTATTCCCCCTTCCAATGAGCCTCTGGCAACCACTCATCCATCTACTTTATGTCTCTCTGGATTTGATTTGCCTGTTGTGGACATTTAATACAAATGAAGTCATATGATATATACCCTTTTGTGTTATGCTTTGTTTGTTTTTCTGTTTGCCTTTTGTGGCATGCTTTGACTTAGCATAATGTTGAAGGTTTATCCATGTTGTAGCAAGTATTAGCATTTCGTTCTTTTTATAGCTGAATAATACTCCATTGTATGGATGGGTATACCACATTTGTTTCCCTTTAGTTCTATAGTTCCTTCTTCTCTCGTTGTTAAACTGTTTGAATCTATAGCCACCCTCCCTTCTGGAAAGGGACTGCAGAACAGAAAAAATGAAATGTATATTGTCTTAAAAGATACTGTCCAATAATTTGATTTATCAAATCTTTGTACATATTGTACTGGTAGCATAGCATCTGACACATTGAGTCATTTAGTAATAGTTTGAAGAATAAATGATTTAATTAAAGGAATCCCAAATATAGTCAGTTAGACACTTATGTAAGTTTGGGAGGTTGAATTAACCTTGCAAAACAGGAATGAAACTTAAGGTCACCTTTGAAGTTTTAACAAAGCTATCCTAAAATGAAATTGAATAATACCAAGTAGAAACAGATAACACATATAAAAGCAATATATTTTCTATAATGGGTAAAACTATTTGGTACCAAAAGAGCAGAAAACAAAAACTTTAAAAGTTAGAGTCAAGGGGCGCCTGGGTGGCGCAGTCGGTTAAGCATCCGACTTCAGCCAGGTCACGATCTCGCGGTCCGCGAGTTCGAGCCCCGCGTCGGGCTCTGGGCTGATGGCTCAGAGCCTGGAGCCTGTTTCCGATTCTGTGTCTCCCTCTCTCTCTGCCCCTCCCCCGTTCATGCTCTGTCTCTCTCTGTCCCAAAAATAAATAAACGTTGAAAAAAAAAATCTACTTATAATAAAAGTTAGAGTCAAAATTCCAGGACAAGAAGGATATGCGAAAAAGTCATCTATGCATGTATTTTCCATCGATTATCAAATCTCATAGTTGTAATTTCTAAACAACTATTTTATAAGTAACTCTTTCCATTATGAGGCTAGGTCTGTATTTTGTTGGAAGTGTTTCAGTGTAATTTTTACCCTATAATCACTCTCACTTTATTCTCTGAGATTTCATAGGGAAAACTAAATCGTAAGTTCACTTGCTAGTACCTCAGACATTTCAGGACAATTCCTGATTCATGGATCCTTTCTCATTGAGACCCATCATTTTCAGTTTTTAGAACTACAGGTTTCCTTCACTGTCCACAAACAGAGCATTCCCTTGAAGTCTTTGTAAGCTGAAAAGGCATAAAAGGGAAGGAGTAATTATTATTAATATACATTCATATTAAATTTTTTGAGAATTCTCAGACTCCAATTATAACCTCTTTTAGGATTTTCTAATACCGTAGGATATATCTTGCTAACAGATGCATAAAATAAGTTAAAGTGCAGATGTTCACAGGCACAATTTATTTATTTTTTTTAATTTTTTTTTTCAACGTTTATTTATTTTTGGGACAGAGAGAGACAGAGCATGAATGGGGGAGGGGCAGAGAGAGAGGGAGACACAGAATCGGAAACAGGCTCCAGGCTCTGAGCCATCAGCCCAGAGCCTGACGCGGGGCTCGAACTCACGCACCGCGAGATCGTGACCTGGCTGAAGTCGGACGCTTAACCGACTGCGCCACCCAGGCGCCCCTCACAGGCACAATTTAAAGCTATGGTGTCTTGATTCCAAATGTAGCTCCCAGGGGAAGGAGGTCAGCTTTGCCGCTCTTGCTTTGATGGCTCACTGCAAAACAGGCCCTGAAATCTACTTTTGCTTTTTTTCATAAAAGCAAAAATCCTTTTTGGATTTCTTTTGGTTAGTGAAAACAGGTACTCATGTAGGTCTTTCATAAAAGCAAAGTGGTGTGGGGCACCTGGGTGGCTCAGTCAGTTGAGTGTCTGACTCTTGAGTTCCGTTCAGGTCATGATCTCATGTCTGCTGAGTTCGACCCTGCATCGGGCTTGGAGTTGAGTGTGGAGCCTGCTAGTGATTCTGTCTCTTCCTCTGCCCCTCACCTGCTTGTCCTCTTTCTCTCTCTAAAAAACTGACTGGAAAAAAAAACAAAACAAAACAAAACCACAACACAAAAAACCAAAGTGTCATAATGTAAACTTTCAAAAAGCGGGGGATACCTGTTCCTTTGGATTTCTTGTGGGAATGTGTAACTGGAAAAGGAAAGTGCTCAGCAGTTGTTTCCTTTGACCTAGAAGAGACTAAACAGGAAGAAGAATCATAATTGGAGATAAAGAACTTGATAAGGTTATAAGACATTGCAAAGGCCTGGTAGAGGTTTGAGATTCTGTCCGTTAAGATACTTTGAGAAGAGATTAAGATAGCAGCTACCAGATTTGAATGATTTAATTCAGTGACTGTCAAACTCTTTTTACCAGGACGCTTTATAATCATAAAAATTATTGAGGACCCCAGAAAGCTTTTGCTCACTTATGTTATATCTATTTTACTGTATTAGAAACTAACACAGTCTTATAATGTAATAACATAATAAGCCCAATAATATGTTGACATTAATAACATTTTTATAAAAAAATGTTTTTGTCCAAAACTAATTTTAAAGATTTAGTGAAAAGACAGCATTTTTACATTTTTGCAACCATCTTTAATGTCTGGTCAGCAAGAAGACAGCTGGGTTCTCATGTCTGCTGTATGAAATCTGTTACAGTATTTTTTTTTTTTTTTATTGAAATGTATAAAGAAAAGCTGGCCTCACACAGATACGTCATTGGAAAGAGGTACCTTGTACGTCCCCTGAAAGAGTTTTGAATTCTACACTTTGAGAGTCTCTAATTAGATCTTTGCTATGTAAAGTGTAGTTCCCCCAGCAGCAACATTGGCATCCCAGGGCACTTGTGAAAAATGTAAAATTTTCACTTCATCCCAGACAGCTCAAATCAAAATCTGCATTTTACGAGTTCCAATGGTGATTCATATGTACGTTAAAGTTTGAGAAGTGTGAGCTGGAACAGTGATCACCTGACGTCCCTTCCAGTCCTGTGTAACATAGACTAAATAAGATAATGCCAAAACGTTATTTGAAAATAATTATTCCATCATTCATGAAATTTTTTTACTAGCATTAAAAGTAACCAGACTGATTTAGAAATTTTATCCTACTTAATTGCATTTTTTTCCTGGCTTATTGAGGAGTTGCTTTTTTACTTTTTTATTTTATTTTTTTACAGAGCATATGAGTGGGGGAGAGGGTCGGGGTCGGGGAGTAATGGGGGGGGGGAGAATCTCAAGCATGCTCTACGCTCAGCGTGGACCCCGGTGTGGGGTTCGATCCCACAATCCTGGGTTCATGACCTGAGCCAGAATCAAAAGTCAGACACTCAACCAATTGAGCCACCCAGGTGGCCCAGGAGTTGCTTTTTTAAAAAGCAAAATAATAAGTCAAGCTGTGGAAGAGATGGAATAAAAAGCTTGAGAAGTTCTTTAAGTCAGTGGAGCTGTGTTAGGAGTCTTAGTTTCTAGCGATACTGCAGGCATTCACTTGTGCTTTATTTTTCCTCTCAGCTGTAAAAATTTAGTTCTGTATTATCTACAGTCCCTTATTCTGTCCGGTCAGTCATTATATTTCTTATCTGGGAAATGCTGTCTTGATTTCACCAACCTCCATCTGTATCTTCTGGCTTCCAATGAAGAATAACATCATCCATGTCCTTTTTTAGTTTTCTAAAATTTTTCTCATGTTTTGAGTGCTGAGATAAATGTGAGGATTGAAGTAAATACATAGATTATATAATGATTTATATAATTACGTAAGCAATAGTGATGACTCTTGTGTTGAAATGCACCCTGATTGTTAAGACTGCTTTGGATATAAATTTAACTAATGTTTTAAAGTGTATGTTAGCATCAGTGCCTAACTATTGGTCATTTAATAAGGAAGCATGATTGGTTATCTATTCAGAGCTCATAGGGCTCCCTGATGCAAATCCCCCACCACCCCTACTAATCCCTTACCACCACCATCAGCCAGTGCTCCTGCCACTCCATATTTCTGGTTTCCATCCCAGATCTACTATGTATACCTTAGTGTAGTCAGTAAACACTGAAATAATAATTACAGTAAAGAAGGTGGATTTCATAGACATAAAGAAGTAGGGAATTTTGATCTCCTTCCAGAGGGTCAGAGACAGTGTTCCAGTAAAAATATGTTTAAGCTGAGAACTTTAGTGGCCTATTGTGACAGAGGTGGTGAAGCAAATTTTGTATGAAGTAATTACCAGTAGCTTCAGCTCCTTGGCACTCTTTATCAGGAATATTTTAGGATTTTTGGAAGAAAGTCATGCCAGTATCATTCTCCTCTATATTCCCATCATACTCTACCTCTGTTTTATTAATATAATAATTATTATGTTGATATTAACTATTGTCCCTCCCTTCCCCCATTAGAACTGAGCCCCTCAAGGACAGGTTTCTTTTTTCCTCTTAGAGAGCAATTCACTACTACATGTCTGACCCTGCAGTGGCGCACTGTCATACAAGTAGTGGGTGACAGCAGTGGAAATATTAATAAATAATACATCATTTGTGCCAGGCATTGCATCAGACACTTTGCATATGTTACATAGCTTAATTCTTCCAGTAACCTGGGGGTGGAAAAGAGTAAATGCTACTATTATCAACATTTTGTGAATATAGGTCTGAAGCCCAGGAAGTCTAGCCCAAGATTACATATTTAGAAAATAACAGAGCATTCTGTTATTTTTGTTATTATCTGATTCCAGATCCCTGCTTATATCAAAATGCTGCATCAAATCCATAAATGTCAATTACAGTGTCAATCTGTGACCTAAGGGTATTTAAACTTGTCTGTGTAAGTGCTGATGTGGAGGGGGTAAATATAGACTGTGGTTTAGTAATTACATTCTATAGTGCACTGATATTAAATTGTTGCATGTCATTGTTCTGTACGTGCAATTTATTCAGGTCTGTACTTGAAATATTACTTGCTCAGAGAGGCTTTCCCGAAAATATTTTTTAGTGTGCACACACTTCTATCCCCTGATGGTTTTATTTTTCTTCATGGCTTTTGTCACAGGTTTATAGTATTCATCTGAAGCTCCAGTTAGTATACAAATGCTATGAATTGGAGATTTTATTTGACTTGTTCGTTGGCTGTATTTGTAGTATTTAGAGACTGGCAAGTCATAGGCACTCAGTATTTGTGAAATGAACACACGGATACAGAACTGTAGAGTGAAACCCAATTTTACGTTGCCTGTGGAGGAACTGGGCTCTGGAGTTGGGTCTCCTTGAGTTTAAATCCCAGCAATGTCCTTTCCTAGCTGTGATACTTTGGGCAAGTTATTCAACTAATCTGAACCTAATTATGAGGATTAAATGAGTAATGTGTGTAGAACATAACAAAGTGCCTGACATGCAGTTATCAATCAGTACTTAGTAGGTATTGCTGTTATTATCATTAGCATCAGTATTACATGCTTAGTAGTGAATTACGTTCTCTCATTCCATTCTTTATCCAGTGACATTCAGTAAATCACAGTTATAAAATGTGTTTAATGAACTTAAAGTCAAGTTTTTTTTTTAAGTTTTTTTTTTTAACGTTTATTTATTTTTGAGACAGAGAGAGACAGAGCATGAACGGGGGAGGGTCAGAGAGAGGGAGACACAGAATCTGAAACAGGCTCCAGGCTCTGAGCTGTCAGCACAGACCGACGCGGGGCTTGAACTCACTGACCGTGAGATCATGACCTGAGCTGAAGTCGGCTGCTTAACCGACTGAGCCACCCAGGCGCCCCTAAAGTCAAGTTTTAGAATGAATGAGCTAACATTTATTTGTAATTTTGCTTCTTGCCAATAATCTTGAAAGTGCTTTGCATATACTATCTTATCTTTATCCTGGTAAGTAGATAATATATTCATTTCACAGATAAGAAAATAGAATCACAGGGGCGCCTGGGTGGCGCAGTCGGTTAAGCGTCCGACTTCAGCCAGGTCATGATCTCACGGTCTGTGAGTTCGAGCCCCGCGTCAGGCTCTGGGCTGATGGCTCAGAGCCTGGAGCCTGTTTCCGATTCTGTGTCTCCCTCTCTCTCTGCCCCTCCCCCGTTCATGCTCTGTCTCTCTCTCTCCCAAAAATAAATAAACGTTGAAAAAAAAAATTTTTAAAAAAAAAAAGAAAATAGAATCACAGGTTAAGCATTTTGTCCCATGGACATGCAGGAGAAATAATAATAATAATAATAATAATAATAATAATAATAATGGTGGTGGTGGTGGTTGTGGTGTCAGAAATCAAGCATCACTAATATGACATTAATAACAGACCTTAAAGTTTTTTCTTTACTTGTTTTTTAACTTTTTTTTAGACCTCGAGGGAAAAACATCTGAGAGTAAGGAAATTAGGGTACATGGACAGCATAAGACTGGTATAGCATGTTTTAGCCCTGTATAGAGAGGTTCATGATACCTTGTTTAAAGGAGAAAAACTTCAGTTGTCTTGAAAATCTGCCATTGGTAATGAGAAAATCCAAATAAGAGTAATGAGCACAATTTTTGTCTGCTATTAAAAGAATAGAAACTACAGTAAGCAATGTCGTCAGTTTTTTTTTATATGGATAGTGCACTTGAGGTTGGAACCATACACAAGCTTTCATGAATCCGGAGAGTAATGAGCCTTGGGGAATCATGAGGTAAACTAATTTCCTTTGATAGAGCTAGGTAGATTTTGTAGGAAGTTTGAAGAGGTTTGTTTTCCAATGGGATCATAAGGTATGTTCAAATTCCTGTAAACTAATGGTTCATACCAATAAGAATCTGGCTGAATCCAGCCTCATAACAACCAAGTTAGAAATAATGGGGATTTTTAATTACTTTGTTTGTGTAATTTGACTTTGTCACTGATTCCATTAGCCATTGGATTGCAAGATTTGAACATTCTGTCTGGGAAAAACAGAACTAAAGCAGCTAGGGTGAAATTCCTTTTACTTTTTTATATAACAGATTACAATTCACCCCACCTTTTTTTTTTTAACTGAAACAAGTGATTCCTGATTAGATAGTGTTTGAAAAGTTGAGAAAACTATATGTTTTTCTTTAGCAGCTGGAATTTTTATAGTAATGCAGAGATCTAAATCCACTGGAATTAGCTGACATGATTCCTTTATAAATTTTATTCATGTTTCCATCCAGTAAATTTGGATTCTGCATGTAAAAGAAACCTATGTGTACCATGGGCTATATCTTGGGGACGTTTTGCATGATTTTCAGAGGCATTTCATTATTCTGTGATTTGATTAAAATTAAAGCTTCTTAATCAGATTGTTTTTTTTTTTTATTTTTTTTTTTTTAACATTTATTTATTTTTGAGACAGAGAGAGACAGAGCATGAACGGGGGAGGGTCAGAGAGAGGGAGACACAGAATCTGAAACAGGCTCCAGGCTCTGAGCTGTCAGCACAGAGCCCGACGCGGGGCTCGAACTCACGGACTGCGAGATCATGACCTGAGCCAAAGTCGGTCGCTTAACCGACTGAGCCACCCAGGCGCCCCCAGATTGTTATTCTTAAACCAAAGAGTTCTGAGTATCATCCTTAATGTTTTAGGTACTAAGGAACTTGGGAAATCCTTATTTCAGAATTTCTCAAAAAAGCTGTTTTGTTTTTTTTATATTTACTAAATGTTGCTGTATAATTCACAGGGCATTAGACTATAGAATAAAAACTGCTAGAATATAGAATGATAGTTTCTATACTTAAGTATGTTATAGCAATATTGAGTTTCTTGGTATCTTAAAAGTAATTTACATGCCAAAAGATATATAGATACTTTGTAATTGCTACCTTCTCATTATATATGATTTGTAGTATACCTTGAAAGAAGTGTAGAACTCAGTTGGCTAAAAAAAGTGGGGAGTAGTAAGAGTATTCTTATTAGTGAAAATGTGCACTAAGTATTTGGTGAACAAGTAACTGGTTTGACTGGACTTATTTTTGGGAAGATAAGAGTAGAGAAGAAGGTGGAAGTTGGATTGTGAGAGCTTTTCACACCAGATCAAGAAAATTAAAAAAACCGGAACATGGGCTAGAAGTAACATTGAACTAGGCATTGTGGAATCTGGATTCTAGGTTTTGCTTTACCATTGACGACGAGGCCGTTACCCATAAAAACCAATTCTGGGGGCGCCTGGGTGGCGCAGTCGGTTAAGCGTCCGACTTCAGCCAGGTCACGATCTCGCGGTCCGTGAGTTCGAGCCCCGCGTCAGGCTCTGGGCTGATGGCTCAGAGCCTGGAGCCTGCTTCCGATTCTGTGTCTCCCTCTCTCTCTGCCCCTCCCCCGTTCATGCTCTGTCTCTCTCTGTCCCAAAAATAAATAAACGTTGAAAAAAAAAAAAAACCAATTCTGTTTTATTCTAGGTGCTAAAGATGATACAGTGTATCTGGCAGGTGTCTAATAAGGACTAGAGTAGACTAGACTAGACACTTCATAGATGCCAGTTGAATTAATGAATTGATTCTAGCTTTGATATGGCATTAATCTCTCTGGGCCAAAATGGTCTCATTTGAATAAGGAGGACCTCTCAGATTCTTTCTAGATCTGTGATCCTATGGCAGTCTTGTAGATGTGGAGAACTATTAACCATTTTTGAGTAGTGTAATGTGAGTTAAATGATGTCAAGTGACTGGAAAGGGCTAAATGTCAGATGATTAAATGAAGCCAGATGGTTGATCTGGTCACAATATAAAATACAAATTGGAGATGGAGAGAATAGAAACAATGAAGCCCATCTGAAATTGGTTAAGTTTAAAGAGGTGAGGTGTTAATAATCTGGACTTTGGTGGTCACAGTTGTTATGCAAAAGAAGCAGTGATTTTGAGAGGTAACAAAGAAATTAGCAAAAATCTCATTTTGCCTGGCCAGAGATCTTTGACTGTTGGAAGGACAGTAGGAATACTAGTAGCAGAAGTGTTTACCAGTTGCTTTAAACATTTATCTTTGTTTAAAGAGCTCATAGAGAATAATAATACTTAAGTATTTTGAGAGAAGTAAGCATCCAAGAATGACTAAGTTTTCTATTCTGGATCATGGAAATAGTGATGATACCACTGAAAGAAATGAGGAAATTTAGAGAAAAACACTGACTTAAATAAAGAGAAAGAAGAATTAGAGCTTAGATGTAAACTCTTGTACATATATGTGAATGATATTTTTATTGTGTATGTTGAAAACTCTTATTTTGATATATAGAAAAGACTGGTCTAGGGGCGCCTGGGTGGCGCAGTCGGTTAAGCGTCCGACTTCAGCCAGGTCATGATCTCGCGGTCTGTGAGTTCGAGCCCCGCGTCGGGCTCTGGGCTGATGGCTCAGAGCCTGGAGCCTGTTTCCGATTCTGTGTCTCCCTCTCTCTCTGCCCCTCGCCCATTCATGCTCTGTCTCTCCCTGTCCCAAAAATAAATAAATGTTGAAAAAAAGAAAAAGAAAAGACTGGTCTAGATATTTGTGCCTGTATTATACCTCTGTCCAAAAAAAGTGATCTCATTGTGGTTTTGTGTGTTACCCAGCAGAATTTTAAAATCCAGGTAACAAGTCACCTGTTTTCTAGCTCTTTCATTTTCATTTAGCTAGCATAGTCCTAAGCAAGCTTACTCTCAAACATTTAAGTTAAAGGTAATGCTGGACCACATTACTGTATTTCTGACTAATACCTGACATTCTAAACTACCTAGTTAGTGATGAATTGTGTTGAGCCAAAGATCAATAACAACTAGTACTTTGAGAGAGCTTGTTAGAATAGCCATTTCTAGCCTTTAGAGTAGAAGTATTCCCACCAAAGAGGTTCTCAGCCCTTATCTTATGTTATTATTGTTGAGTAATTGAAGCCTTAATACCTGGTCTTGATGGGGATTCCATCTTACCAATTGTAAAGAATAGGACTTTATTCTGTTACCCATTATAACAGTGCAATGAAAGTGCTTTTTCTACCATCTTTGTTAGTGACATGAAGAAAAACCTTTCCTTAATCACTAAGTCAAAGTAGTAGTTATGTAGGTCCATGAGATCTTCCTGGAAAATGGGAATATCTTTAGGCTTATATGCATATTGAGGCTTTTAATAAAAGGGAAGGGAGAAGGGTAAATTCTTACCATTTCTATGTACTAATTCACAGCCTTTTTTTTTTTTTAATGTAACATAAGAGAGTAGTAAGGCTTTAATATCACCTCTTTTTAAATTAGGTAAACATTTAAAACTAGGTAATTATCATCCACAGTTTTCGAGTGAGTTTAAGGGATGTGGTCCAGGTCCCACACACAAACCTGGTGTATGAGACCTGAGAACGCAGCCCAGTATCATGATTTCCTTCAACAGTGTTCTTTTGGCTACACATTCAGAGTTTATGTTTTGGTTGTTGAACTCAATCCCTATTTTCATTTAAAAGCATAGTTCCAACACGATGAGGGGTGAGAGAGTGTTTAGATAAATAGATTTCTAGTGTGGGTTTTGATGTCAAGGAGGCAGAACCTGTGGACATAATGGGTGGAGCTTTGAGCAAGTAAAAATCTCATTTTGCTTGTCCTAGGTTCTGTTGCTTTTAGAGGAGAAACAGGAGGTGCAGAAGCAGAACAGTTTCCCTGTTGTTCAGCCTGTAGCTTTGTTTAAAGGGCCTATCTAAAATAGTAGATTATTGGCTAAGCAGAGCAAACAGAGAATTGGAGAGTCTGAGAGTTGGAGAAGCATGGCTAGTGTTAAACAAGAATCTATGCTTCGATCTGACTTTGATGTCTGCCTTGCTTATGCTGTAGGCTAATTTACTCTGTTAATTTAGGTCTTATCAATTTCCTCTCTTTTCCTCTAACTGTAACAAGTGTATTTTGCCTTTTGTGATGGATTTTACAAAGAAAGACTTCTGCTCAGTGTTTGTCATCGTAAATTCTCATTGTTGCTGCTGCCCTCAAAAGGATTGTGTAAATGAGGTGGGTAAGAATTTCTAATAAAACAAAAGGTATATTGTAGCCATTGGGTGATATTTGAAGCAAGTATCAGTTAAAGTACTGAAATTGTTTACTTTAGAATGCTTTTTAAAATACTTGATGTTTTATGGTTTAGTTAACTTGCACTACATTTCTTATGAGGAGGAAAGAGGCTTTTCTCAATTCTGAATGGTTAGGAAGAGTTTTACTTTTATGAAAGGATACATAAATGTTACCCTAACACATTTGAAACCTAAGCTTTTAAGAAGCAAGTGCTGGCAGTTTTTAAGAGCTAGAATATTGAACCAGAGAATACCATATTACGACTCAGTTTTATTTTTCCCCAGATTAGTTGGCAAACCATAAGTATATAGAATTCAAAGAAAAATTGAATCTATAAAATCCATGTATTATGTGTTTTCCATTTTTCTTAGTTCAAATCAACATTTTACAAACATTTATATCAACTCCTGATGTACCTTTGGAGGGAGTCACAGTTGTTTTCTTTCTTTCTTTTTCTCTTTTTTGGCTCGAAAATTGCACAAAAGTGGCCTTTGTTTTTGTTTTAAGAGAATACATAATTTTTTTAAAACCCAGAAGTATCTTAAATTAGATATTCAAGAAGGTGTTCAAGAAGCGCTTTTGTTGAATGCAAGGAAACATGCTACTCTCCCCATCAAAAAAAACGTATCATGGCACTGTTGCCTAAAGAGAGATTCCTGTTAGTTACAAAAGTGAGCAAGAATATTTCTAGAGACAGTGGGGTTGCTGGGTGTAGAAGAATGGAGTGAGCGAGTGTTTCTCCTTAACCAAATTTTTCTTATGTGTAAAATATTTAATCTGCCAATTTATCTGCCTTAGTACTCTTTTTCTGTTTTGTGTTTTTAAACCTCATTCAGAAGAGGTGAGCAAAACTTTGCCTGTACTGGTCAGAACAGGACTAGACTAGTATTTAGTGAGGCTAAATCAGGTAGTAAAGAAAACGAATGACATTAGGAGGATTTTAAAGGCTCTAAGTTGTTTGTTTTGTTGAAGTATATGAACTACGGAGTAGAAAAGATGAAATCTTAGCAAAATATTTTTTCATCATTAGTTTTGCTCTGTCTGGTGCTTAAAACCATGTTTTAGAATAATCTAGACCATTTTTTTTTTATTTAAAAAAATATGTTACCAAAAATATTTTAAAATGCATTGAGTTCTGCCCATTTCTTCACTGGATCATATAAATAAATAAAATAATAAAAAATACATTGAGTTCTTTCATTTCTTAAGAAGCCTGTAAGTATGATAAATGTATCAAAACCTGTGCTTGTTTATTTCAAGCAACTTTCTATTATGTTTCCCAGATGACTTTTCTGTAGGTCACTTTCAGTGTTAAGTGAGGTTTCATGCTCATTTTTACATTTTGTGGGGTCATTTTCAATATATAATCCCCATATATTCTTCTCAAATGGTTCAGAACACTTCTGCTAGATATTTTGATAATCCTGGCCTCTTGATGGTAGCTGAGTGGTAGCTGAAATTTCTTCTATCTTTTTCATTATCTGTGTGGGTAACAGTAAGCTGAATTAATCTTTTAATACCAGCTGCTGGACTGGTAAGGTATGTCTCAGTTTTATTGGTTACCTTGGCACCTGCAATACATTTTTTAAGTTGGCAGTAGAAATCAGATTACCAATTATATAGCACTGTTACAGAACTTTCTATATTTGAATCTTGAATAGCTTAACCTAGTAAATTTAAGGTGTTATATTATGCACAGTTTCTGGTTTTACCAGTATGACCTTACATAGCTCGTTTGTTCAACTAATAATTCTATTTATAAATAGGAATTCCTATTTGTTTTTTTTTTTTAATTTTTTTTTTCAACGTTTTTTATTTATTTTGGGACAGAGAGAGACAGAGCATGAACGGGGGAGGGGCAGAGAGAGAGGGAGACATAGAATCGGAAACAGGCTCCAGGCTCTGAGCCATCAGCCCAGAGCCCGACGCGGGGCTCAAACTCACGGACCGGGAGATCGTGACCTGGCTGAAGTCGGACGCCTAACCGACTGCGCCACCCAGGCGCCCCGAGGAATTCCTATTTGTAAAGTAGTGAATGTTTATATGGGTAGGATTAGCAAGAGGATTATTTATTTTTAAGGATAACCACGGATGAAAGTAGGTTCACTCTACATCTTGGTGATTATTTTTCAAGAGAATTCTTTGCTTCCTTTTAACCCTAAGATTTATTATCTTTCGTGATTGCCTCTGAATTCAAAAGGGACCTTAGGTCAGCAAACTTAGTAATTCAAAGAGCTTGCAATCTAGATACCACATTTGATTCTAGCTGCCGTGAATGTAGGTTGGCAAGTTGGACAGGTACTGTCCCCATTTGCTAGATGAGGAATCTGAAATCATCATTCCAATATGCCTGTGCTAAATTGGAACAGAACTTTAATATAATCAATATATGTGTGTTTTATTAATATGTAGAGTTTTTACTATCAGGAGGCCAAAGTACATTCCCCTAAAATATATAATAGAATAAGAAGCATTTTTCCTAATTATATCTGTATTCTCTTTGACCACTTTCCTGTAATATTTGAATTGACTTTACATGCAAAGGCCAAGTATGTATTAGTGTCCAGTTTTACCAAAGAACATTCTTTTAGACAATTTTCTGCTGATAGTAAATGTTCTACAAACTTGATATACAGTATTTTAGGTTGTTCTTCCCATTGTATTTATAAATAACATCTTTAAGATTTGCTTTTATAGTTTTACATGTTTGTTGTAGAACATTAAAAACAAATATAACACAAAATCTCCAGTGTTTCCACTACCAGAGAACTTTCAGGGAGCATCATTCTTTTTTTTTTTTTTTTCCTCAAAATAGTTCCCATTTTCTTAAGCCCTTTAGTTTGAAATACCATACCAGCAACCTTTTGCTTCAGCAGCATTATTTTTCTTATTCTTATTTGAATTATTATATGAAGGCAAAGACAAGTTGGGAAAACTTACCTGGATTTGAAAAATAAGAAAATTAGGGAAAATAAAATAGTGATCTTTGTAGTCATTACTTAGAAATGAACCTTTTTGGGGCACCTTGGTGGCTCAGTCAGTTAACGACGTCAGCCCAGGTCGTGAATCTCACAGTTCATGGGTTTCGAGCCCCGTGTCGGGCTCTGTGCTGGCCACTCGGAGCCAGGAGCCTGCTTTGGATTCTGTGTCTCCCTCTCTCTCTGCCCCTCCCCTGCTCACACTTGCTCTCTCTCTGTCAAAAAAAAAAAGAAATGAACCTTTTAGGGGCGCCTGGGTGGCTCAGTCAGTTAAATGTCTGACTCTTGATTTGGGTTCAGATCATGATCTCGCAGTTTGGTGAGTTCGAGCCCCATGTTGGGCTCCATGCTGACAGCGCAGAGCCTGCTTGGGATTCTCTGTCTCCCTCTCTCTCTGCCCCTCCCCCACATGTGCTGTCGTCGTCTCTCTCAAAATAAATAAACTTAAAAAAATTTATTAAAAAAAAAAAATGAACCTTTTAAATACATGGGTTTAACTTTAGGGTCAGTCCTACTGACAGTTCCTTGCTGTGGAAAGTTAGCCCTAGAGGTAGAATCCTCCAAATCAGGAGTTTGAATAACACAGTTGAATAACTGATGAGAATTAGAGTTGATCCTTGATGCATGTTATTATAATCCATGCATTTCTGTGATTTGTCAGATTATTTTCACTAATTTTGTTTTAATTGATCTTGTCACTGAGACTATAGATGATTAAAATTTATATACTTTATTCTAACTTTTCTAGGACCTCTCCCTTCTATTTCTATATTCCTATTCCCTGTGTTTTATGTGTTTATGTGCCACTTGGACAGTATATCAGTGCAGCTACTTCAATCCACGTGGTTACTTAGATAAGGTGGGAATAGCAAATGAGGTGATTTTCTCCATATCACCTCTCAGTATTTTGTTATTCTTACATCTTATGTATATTTTCTATACATTGCTGAAATTTTTATTTGCAAACAATTTACATTTTATGAAGATTCTAAAATACCACTAGGATACTATATAGTATTACATATAATAGTAGTGAGTTTTCTTCAGAAAATAGTTAGAAATCTTGTCTTTTATATGGATCTGATATATCACTTTTCATTTTATGTTTCATATGTACCAGACAATTTGCTCTTCTGTTATCATGCCAAAACAATCCAAATCCTTAACTCCTGTACTCACTGAGTTTGTTGCAGAGTACTGTGATAATAGAATACCTGCCAAACTAAGCATGTGAATTCATGCCCATTCGTGGATTCACTGTTCAAAGTAGTTAAATACTATGTTGATTAATGTGTTAGGGAACAAGGCTGAACAAAAGATCTAACCAGTTAGAGCATTTGGCCTTCTTTTTAGCCAATAACTTCCTTTACCTGAAACACAGCCGAAGATGTTGACAGTAGCCTAAATTTTTCCCTAGCCACATATAGAGGCTATGGAAATAAGAAACCCCACTATCTGACTGTTCCTTGTTTTCTTGCCATGGTTAAATTGCCTCTACTTAGCTCTGACCCTGCAATGGACCAGCTCCTGCAGGCAAATCAGAAAAAAGCCAGGATGTAAGAAGGCAATCTAATAAAAGCTTAAGAGGCAATTCAAAATCAAAGTTCAAAGACCCTGCCATTATTAAATGTTTCTGTTGCTATTTTTATGTTTCTCAGGGAGTGAAGCCTGCCAGTTTTGACAAAGTAGCAATTCCTGAAGTGAAGGAAATTATTGAAGGATGCATAAGGCAAAACAAAGATGAAAGGTAAGTTGCCACTTTTAACTTAGGTATTGCATAAAAACCTAAAATGTAATGATATGTCTGAATACAATACTCAATCTAAAGTGTATTTAATATTTCACTTGTGATTAATTTCTCTATTTATGTCATGGAATATCTTTAAAATTAGCATTCTGGGTGTGCCTGGTTGGTTTATTTGGTAGAGCATGATACTCTTGATCTCAGTGAGTTCAAGCCCCACATTGGGTATAGAGATTACTTTAAAAAATAAAAATTTTTTAAAATCTTTAAAAAGTAGACTTCTGTCCATTTAAGGTAATATTGAGACTTGATGTACTGAAATGTTGTGAAAATGTAGTGTCATAGGGTTTAAGTAAACCAGAACCATCTTAAACTTAGCTGCTACATTCAGATACAACTACTTAACCTGTAGCGTCAGCATAATTTATAAAACTCAATAGGGTTCAGTCTCTTTCTAACCAGCAGATCTGTTTGTTAGTTCTTTACCCATTGAATTCTAAAAGGTGAAATAAAATCTTGGCTCTTGGAAATCAGCTCAACTATACAGGTCTTGATTTGCTGTCATTCTGCCAGAATTGAAGAGCAAAACATCAAAATTCCTTTCAGTAAAAAGAGACAAGTTTGCCCAAAGCTTAGGAGGAGATCTGGCTTAGTCATGTGTACTAACAGGACTTTTCTCAGAGGAGCGGCAAGTATCTGATACATCATACAGCTGATTCATAACCCGTCAGGCATGGCAAAGAGCCAGTGTCTGTTTATGAAAAATAATCTACCCTCACCATCCCCACTCACCTTCCAAAAAAGAAAAAGAAGACCAGTCAGTACAAATATAAATTGTAAGTTCAGCATAATCTATCTCCTTAAGAATGAGAGCAATCAGGTATATCATCCAAATTAAAGAATTCAGTATCTTCACTTCTCCAGTATCATTCTCTTTTCATAACTCTGTTGTTTGGAAGAGCTTAACATCATGATCTTTAAGACTGTCCAATAGAAATTTAGTTTGGATTTCTAATTGTATATACAGTGTTTGGAAAGGGGAGTCCTTAATCTTCTAAGAACTTTTTTTTTTACTATAAACAAAGGAGTATTTGTTTCCAGTCTTAAAACATATTGCTATTTCTTTTCTGGATGATACAGTTTACTAGATTACTGGTATTTTGAAACCATTTATCTAAAGAAGATTATTCCACAATCAGACTTTTTGCCTAGTACACAAATTGTTGAACAAGGAATTGAATTTATTGGGGTAAATAAAGTTGTAGTAGAAGGTAAAGAACTAGAAATCAAAAAACCTATTTTCAAATTTTGATTCAACCATTAAGCCTTCTAACTATGAGAAGATTTTCATCCTCTCTGAACCTCCATTTCCTAAAAATCAAAATAATACCTCACTGGCTGTTGGTGAAGGATTAGATGAGGAAATTTTGTTAACTATAAATTAACATATGAGGAATTTGTGTTAACTGTAAATTTCTTTAAAAAAAATTTTTTTTAACGTTTTTATTTTATTTTTGAGACAGAGACAGAGTATTAACAGGGGAGGGTCAGAGAGAGGGAGACACAGAATCTGAAACAGGCTCCAGGCTCTGAGCGGTCAGCACAGAGCCCGACGCGGGGCTTGAACTCACTGACCGAGAGATCATGACCTGAGCCAAACAAAGTCGGCCGCTTAACTGACTGAGCCACCCAGGCGCCCCTTAACTGTAAATTTCTACGTAAACTATGTGGTATTTTGAAGCTATGATATTCTGTGTATTATTTGCTGTTACTAGTACATTGTTAACTAATATGAGATTAGATCACTTCGATTAAAAAGTATCACTTTCAACTTTTATTTATAAATGAGACTGTTCTGATGTTCTGTAACTTGAGATCAAAACTATAATCACTATTTACACGGAGCATTGTAGAAATGAGTTATAAAATCTTTTTTTTTTTTAATAGTCCTTTTTTATTATTCCAAGCATGATAATAATCAGCCACACTTGAAAATTATGTTTTAGGGGCGCCTGGGTGGCGCAGTTGGTTAAGCTTCCGACTTCAGCCAGGTCACGATCTTGCGGTCCGGGAGTTCGAGCCCCGCATCAGGCTCTGGGCTGATGGCTCAGAGCCTGGAGCCTGTTTCCGATTCTGTGTCTCCCTCTCTCTCTGCCCCTCCCCCGTTCATGCTCTGTCTCTCTCTGTCCCAAAAATAAATAAACGTTGAAAAAAAAATTTTTTTTTAAAAAAAGAAAATTATGTTTTAAATCTAATGGTATTTTGTTTTGTTTTTGTTTCACTTCCCTCTCTTTGGTAGATATTCTATCAAAGACCTTTTGAACCATGCCTTCTTCCAGGAGGAAACAGGGGTACGGGTAGAATTAGCAGAAGAAGATGATGGAGAAAAGATAGCCATTAAATTATGGCTACGTATTGAAGACATTAAGAAACTAAAGGGAAAATACAAAGACAATGAAGCTATTGAGTTTTCCTTTGACTTGGAAAGAGATGTGCCAGAAGACGTTGCTCAAGAAATGGTAAATTAGCACTGATCTGCTATTTAAAAATTGATACAGACTTACAAACATTGGTATTGTTGAGCAAAAAAGTTTATGAAGCAGTGTGGATGGCAGATCTCATTGATACAAAATTGTATTGATTAATGGCCCCAAAGTTATTTTTATTTAAGGAAAAGATAAATAGATGTAGATATATAAGGATGGATGGATGGGTCTAAAATGTATTTTGAAGTAATGTGAAAGACTGTAAGGTCAAATGACTCCTAATCTAGATAAACCTATAGAGTTCAAATGACAGTTTATATTTTCTAAATATATAAATATTGATCAGTTATTGGGATAAACTCTGTAAATACACTGTGAATTGTTTTTACTTGAGGGAGTTTTCAAGATCAATTATTAGTAGACAGCCTTTGATCAATCACTTTTTGAATTATGTCTAAAATATAACTTTTCAGAAATGAAACACTTCACCAATTTTAGGGTTGCCATAGTGCCTAAAATAGTGAATATAAAGAGATACTCCTAGAATATCTCTACTAGAATTTATAAGAACCATTCAACAGAAAGGGTCAGGTATGAAAGAGATATTTATTTTAATTGTTAGTTTTTTTATACCATTAGAGATTTGTGTTTTTATTTGTTTTTTTTTTTGTTTTTTTTTTGTAACTTTCATTTATTTACCATGGTTGTTTCTGGTTAAGTTGTTGCCTAGCGAAACAAAGTTTAAAACAAGACAGATTAATATTAATAGTTAATGTGAGTGGGGAAATCGAGTGACTAGAATAAAATGAGCCTTATTTGGTTTAAAACCTTTGGTTTTAGGTTCCCCATTGTTTTGTTGTTATTAGGAGTAAAGGTACACCCACCCTGAGAGTTTCTACAAAGATGATGGCACCCACCCTATGAGTATCTACAAAAATGATGGAGAAATGCATAATGCAGACCAGTAATTTCACAATTTGGTTAAGACCAGTCCTTAGAGAGGTCTTTCTCTTCCCCCTTCTTCCTGCTTTTTTCCCCACACCTGCTTCTTTTGTTTTATATTTGGTTTGCTTTCTTTTGATATTGTACTGCTTCCTAACGCACTCCTTTATCCTGTAGGTAGAGTCTGGGTATGTCTGTGAAGGTGATCACAAGACCATGGCAAAAGCCATCAAAGATAGAGTATCATTAATTAAGAGAAAACGAGAACAGCGGCAGTTGGTACGGGAGGAACAAGAAAAAAGAAAGCAGGAAGAGATCAATCAGAAACACCAGGTAGAACAACAATCAAGTACTTCCCAGGCAGGAGTCAAACAGATCCCATCTGCTAGTACTGGCATGCCTCCTGCTTCTACCACATCAGCTTCAGTTTCTACACAAGTAGAACCTGAAGAACCTGAGGCAGATCAACATCAACAACTACAGTACCAACAAACTAGTATATCTGTGTTATGTAAGTATTTTGGGAAGTGGACAAGTATGCTAAGGATACTCCTAAGTGATTTTTCATCTTTTTACTCATCATTTTTCACTGGCCTCTTGGTTTGAATCATGAAGCCAATATATAATAAGAAATTTGAAGTAATTACCACTAACAGACTAGGACAGGACAGTAAGGAAATGTGATTAGGATATAAAATAATTTGGGGCTCCTGGGTGGTTCAGTCAGTTAAGCATCCGACTTCGGCTCAGGTCATGATCTCACGGTTGTGGGTTCAAGCTCTGCATCGGGCTCTGTGCTGACAGCTCAGAGCCTGGAGCCTGTTTCAGATTCTGTGTCTTCCTCTCTCTCTGCCCCTCCCCAACTCACGCTCTGTCTCCTTCTGTCTCAAAAATAAATAAACATTAAAAAAAAAAAAAAGGATATAAAATAATTTCACAGGTTCCAACATCTTAGAAGTTCCAGTTTATAGATTTCTACTTTTCACAATTCCTTAAAATAAAGTGTAATTATGAAACTAATATTACACTGTATGCTAACTGGAATTTAAATAAAAACTTTTTTTAAAACTTACATCTGCAAAAATAAATGAATAAAATGAAATATAACTAATAATGAAAAATGAATAAATTTATCTTAGCTATTTGTAATTGAATCCATTAATCTGGTTCAGCATTTTTAGCAAAGCTGAATAACATGTAGACTAGAAACTAATGCACCTCTTATTAGTTTTTGATTGAACTACCTCCTTAATACTAAGAATGCACTGCTCTCCAAGACTTTGAAAGCTTGGAAAGCTACATCATAAGACTTGGAAAGCTACATCAAACCTATGGCTGACTAATAGCATTCCATTTTAGTTCCCTTATTCTTCAGGTAATAAGATTCTATGACAGCCATGCAGTTTTTTTTTTTTTAAAGACATTAAAACTTTTTTCCATATGGATCCTTCATGTTTTTAAGCATAGAAATCTACTTAGTAAAATAACTAGTATTCATTTTTTATTTAGTTCAGGTCTTTACAAAGAAAAAACTAACCCTAGAGTAATGGGTTTGTGATGGGAAAATATAAACCTCCTTTTTGTGATGTGTGTCTCTCTGTGTTTTTTGGCAATTTATTTCTCCCTCAGCTGACGGGACGGTTGACAGTGGTCAAGGATCTTCTGTCTTCACAGAATCTCGAGTGAGCAGCCAACAGACAGTTTCATATGGGTCCCAACATGAACAGGCACATTCTACTGGCACAATCCCAGGGCATACAGCTTCTGTTGTCCAAGCACAATCTCAGCCTCATGGGGTATATCCATCCTCAAGTATGGTAAGTAACTGCATAAGAGAGTGTAAGCCTATAATGAGGGCCAGTAGATGTAATATGTTAATTTCAGATTCTTTCTGCTATCCAAGTAATAGCATGAGTTTGAAGTAGATAATATAGATGGTATGTTTCTAAAGGAAATAGGTTTATTATAGAGTACAATTGGAGTAGTTCAGTTAGGCTAGAACATAAACATTAATGTATGAGAATCAGCTGAACTTCCTAGGTGAAGAAACTATGTACAAGATTTAGACTAATCTGTATTTGATTAAAGATAATGCCCTCTTTAGTACTTTAGAGTTGAAACTGTTCAAATCAGCATAAGTTGGACATACAAATGATTTGAGGGTGGGTGTGTGGAGTGTTTTTCAAAAGCTTACTTACTAAAAGAATTACTAAGCATTTTTTATAAGATTTCTTATTGTATAAAACACAGGTAAGACATTCAAACCATTATAGAATGCTGCATGTGAGTACTTTAGAGTGAAGAAATCCTTTATTTGTATGACCATTTAATTTAGCGCTTGTGTTTAGTTAACCATCAGTTGCTATGCGTGTTCCTGCCTTAAAGTCTGTGTTGGACACAAATTCCTTCCCCAGTATACGTTCATTTGCTTTTTCTCTTTATTTGGTATGGTTTTATTACAGATTTATTTTCAGAATCCACTTATGGAGATTATTTCCTGAAATATTTTATGCATTTATATGTAAACACAGATACACACACACTGCCCCATGTTTTACATTAGCCACTCTTGCTTTTCATATAGAAAATGTTAAAATAGGTATCAGGTAATACCCCATTTCTTTTGTTGACCCTCTGTGAAGTCTTCAGTGCTAAATAAAGTACATCATCTGCTTCAGGAAGGAATTAGAGAATAACTGGTCATTGTATAGCACTTGTGTAGTGAGATCTTTAGACAGATTTTTTTTTTCTCTTTCTCAGAAAGCTTTTAAATCAGAATTTTGTGGAACTTCTGCTCGACATTAAATGAAAATCTTTCTCTGTTAAGAAAATACTTTTGCTTGCTCTGCTCTTTTGTCCTACAGCTTGGAATAAAAGACGTTTGTATGTTTCAGAGTCCATTCATGAGTCCTGCATTGGCTAAGTCTCAAGATGAATGGCCACAGTAACGCAAAGAAAACTAATACACTAATGTTTTCTACTTTTCTGACCTTTAAAATAATTAAGTAGGGTAGAAGAACTTACAGAGACTATATAGATGTATTTCCGTGTTCTGACAAATATTATTTGTCAGCATTTCTTGTTCGTTTCTACTCTTGTTCTGGTTGATTTTTTTGTGGATCATCACAACTAGATTTCTTTTTAACTATTTTTAATCTCTTTGCTTCCCTCATCACAGGGTAATGAACGTTAGGCGTCTCTATTTTAGAAAAGGAGATAGAATGATCATTTATGATTTTAAATATTTGAGCCACAAAGATAGTTATATTTATTTATTGATGCTCTAAAAGCAGACTGTTAATGACAGCCTTGCCTTTTAATGACAGTATTCTGTGAAGATATATCATGAAGAGTCATCAAATATTGAGGATTTTTTAAATCTTATGATTCTTTTTCTTTCTTAATGCAGAAAGAATTTACTATGGCTTACAATAATATATCACTTATATGTGCAATAAAAAAATTAGAATAAAAGGGAAACGGGTGGAAAAAAAATAGAACCAGGAATGAACTAAGTATGATAAGTATGATGATGCTTAAGTACTTACTACTGGTAGGCCACAAATTTCGTTCAAAGCATTCTGTGCAGCCAGTTTTGGAAAAGAAAACACAATCAACTATACAGTTCACAATACCTAAAGGGAAATGACAAACTTGCTCAGGACAACTTTAACAGTATTAGGCATACTACTTTTCAGCTGTATTAAAGTTTTTATGTTGAGACGCTTCAAACTTTATAAACCTAAGTTGAATCTCTGATACGCCAGAAAACTCTTAAAGTTTTACTCTTCAGAGACTCACATTTAAGGTATTTTTCCATTGACTACTTTGGTAAAACTACAGAATGTGTCTATGTCGTGAATTACTTCTAGAAAACTAATGCTTTTCCTGTTAGAAAATGAGTTTTTACTCTTTACAGATAAAGATAGGAAATGTAATAAATAAAATACTCTGAGACAACAATTTTTTTTAGTCTGATCCCTTCTAAATAGAACTGAGAAACCTCTGAAATTTCCAGAGTTCCGGCAAAGTAATCTAGTCTTAAAGTCTTCTACACATTATAATGTACATTAAACTAACAGAATTAATTCTTTCTTAATCTTAATAAGTTTTAAAAAAACTGTAAGCCAGTATTCATTGTATTCCCTATCTATTCTACTACCTCAGTCAGTTGGCTCTTCTTATTCATACATTCATAACAATTGATGTAATTTCAGAATATTTAGGAAGATAATTGATCATTATCATGGTGGTTCATAAAAAGCCTGTATGTAGCCAACAGTGTAGAGAGCATAGTTGTGATCTGCCAGGTGTGCTTTGTGGAATTATGCCTCTCCACAAAAAAATTGGATTTGCTGGATTGGGGGAGGATGGACAGTTCTTTAGGTCAGCTATGCCCTATTATCATTGTACATTTGGTTATTTTTTTTTTTCAAAGTATTGTGTTTTTCATGTGTGTGTTTGTTTTCTGTTTAGCCTCGTCGTGGCCGTAGCATGTCGGTTTGTGTTCCCCATCTTTCTGCTGTTCCCTCTCTGTCCCGCATCTCTCCCAGTGCTCCTTCCACCCCACCACCAGTGCTGTCTGCATCTCTTTCTCCTTCCCTCCTTCGGATTGCCCCTGAGGAAACTTTTGCCGAAAAGCTTTCTAAAGCATTGGAGAGTGTCCTGCCTATGCACTCTGCCTCTCAGCGCAAGCACCGACGCTCCAGCCTGCCTTCCCTCTTTGTCAGTACTGTATGTAACTGTAAACTTCCTGACAAATGAAAATTTATTACCAATGAATACATCCAGGCATCAAGAATTTTAATAAAAATTAGATAAATAAAAAGGACTACACTTATGCTTTCAGGATACCAGTTCTTCCTATAGGAAACTTTTTTGTTACAGGCTTTAAGGGGGAAAAAAGCAAGAAGGTAATGAGAGAGAATGCTTATAGTGCCCTGGACACATATCAATGTGCACACAATAAAATTTAGTTTTTATTATATTCTCCTATCCCTAACTGACCTATACGAATCCTTGCATTTTCACATATTAATATAAAGAATATGTATTACTTCATTTTAAATTCATTGATTTAACCAAAAGCAAGTTTTCTCTTTATCAAAAAAGTAACTCAAATACATTTTCTCTTCACGTCATTCTAAAGAGACACTAATGAAGCTGAATGAGTCCATTTTTTCCCCCATAGCAAAGAGTAATTGAAGACTGAAAGTTGCTTTTAATTCTTAGCGGTTTAAAGTGATGGTGTTGGCAAACTAAAACATATGTTCCCTCGTGGAAATTTGTCTCTTAGATTGATCAAATAAGGTGGGATCTTGACTCTAATGAATACATTATTTTTTGGAGGGTGCAAAAATGGTAGTTTTATTAAAGCACAAAAACAGGACTCGTGGGCAGAAAGAGCTGCTGCGACCCTAGTGAATACATTAGATACACATGTAGTATGTAAGATTTTCTTTGGCCCCATTTGTATCTATAAAAGATCTGTCTCTTAAAGTTGTGTTAAACACTGTGGGACCTTGCTGCTGCTTTTCCAGATAGAGAATATAGTTAACATTCTGATCTAGCAATATCAAAATATTCAGATTTGTACTTAGGAGAATGATTAGCCATATATATGTTATGGCTTTGGGATACTCCTTGAATAAACAGTAAAATGAAGCATTCTGGTCTGAAATAGAAGCCCTCTTTTAGCTGTTGTGAAGAAGCAACAGTTGAGCCATTTTGCTAACTTGATGGGGACTATCCCTACTGAAAGAATGAAATTAATCTACTCTTTTTAAGAAGAGTCCATAAAAGTGAATTATTACAGTGTACACTGTTTGCATTTGGCTAGGTAGGATTCTAAAATTATAGAGTCTTATGACTGTAACTGCATATGTGAATAAAAAAGTGCTGTTAAGTCTGTTATTTATATTATCCTTTTCACTTGATTTGAACACTAAATTATTCACCCCTTAACTAGGATCAGAGAAGTGGACATTCAGCAATTTGACATCTGTAACATGTTTCGTGTAGTAAAATTAACTGCATCTAGTTTAAGATAGGTGGGGGGAAGGTATTTCTGTCAGTAGTCCATAGTGTGTCTTTTACTGTCCACCAAAAATACTTCTTTTGATTTCTAGTTAGATGACATACTGTTAGTTGATAATAACACTGAAGCCTCTAACAGCACAGGATAATAATATAGAATATAGGAAAACTTTGTATAGCAGATTAAATTGAAGTACCTTTCTTATATCTTAAAAATGTTGAGCTTACTGTCTTCCCTTAACTCTTACTATTTTAATTCTTTTTCCACTGATTTAAATATACATTAAGTCTTAAGAGTGAGAATATTAATTGGGGGTAAAAACAGAATAAACACTTAGAAAACTCTTCCATTTCCTTTGAGAGAAGATGTTGTGGAAAAGCAGCTCTTATCTAACGCAAAGAATCCCACAGAATAACTTTATTGACCCTGGATGTATTTAATGGATTTTTACTATGCACATAATTTCCAAAAGCATTGTTATTTCTTTATTAATTATAAATTTTGTGTAACCGTTTCATAGGGTTACACAGAGCTACCCAGTTTTGCATGTCTAATGTAATTTCACATATGAATGTATGAATTACTTGTCTTATTCATGTTGATACAGCCTCAGTCCATGGCGCATCCGTGTGGGGGGACCCCAACATACCCAGAATCACAGATATTTTTCCCAACTATTCATGAACGTCCAGTTTCTTTTTCACCACCTCCCACCTGTCCACCGAAGGTGGCCATTTCCCAGCGGCGTAAGAGCACCTCCTTCTTGGAAGCCCAAACTCGCCACTTCCAACCCCTGCTGAGGACTGTTGGCCAAAATCTTCTTCCACCTGGTGGCAGCCCAACTAACTGGACACCAGAGGCCGTAGTTATGTTGGGCACTACAGCCAGTAGAATAACTGGAGAGCCATGTGAGATACAGGTCCATCCTATGTTTGAACCAACTCAAGTTCACGGTGACTATAGACCTGGACTAGTACTTCCAGAAGAAGCTCACTATTTTATTCCTCAGGAACCAGTGTATCTAGCTTACCAGGCCCAGGTGACAGAACAGTATGAGGGTATTCCATACAACTCACCAGTACTGTCAAGTCCTATGAAACAGATACCTGAACAGAAGCCAGTACCAGGGGGCCCTACCTCAAGTTCTGTCTTTGAATTTCCATCTGGACAGGCTTTCCTGGTAGGACACCTTCAGAATTTAAGATTAGATTCTGGATTGAGTCCAGGATCTCCCCTCTCTAGTATTTCTGCACCTATCAGTACAGATGCTACACGTTTGAAATTTCACCCTGTCTTTGTTCCTCATTCTGCGCCCGCTGTGTTAACTCATAACAATGAGAGCAGAAGCAATTGTGTATTTGAGTTTCATGTTCACACTCCAAGCTCCTCTTCGGGAGAAGGAGGAGGAGTCTTGCCTCAGCGTGTTTACCGAAATCGACAGGTTGCAGTGGACTTGAATCAGGAAGAACCACCTCCTCAATCAGTTGGATTACATGGCCGCCTACAGCCTGTGACTGAAGAACAGCGTAATTACCATGCCCCAGAATTGACCGTTTCTGTGGTAGAGCCTATCGGACAGAACTGGCCAATAGGAAGCCCAGAATATTCCAGTGATTCCTCACAAATTACTTCTTCAGACCCCAGTGATTTTCAATCACCTCCCCCTACAGGGGGAGCAGCTGCACCTTTTGGCTCTGACGTCTCATTACCCTTTATCCGTCTGCCTCAGACAGTGTTACAAGAATCCCCACTTTTCTTCTGTTTCCCCCAAGGAACCACATCTCAGCAGGTTTTATCTGCCTCATTTTCTTCAGGAGGATCTGCACTCCATCCACAGGTTATAGGAAAACTTCCACGATTCTTTTAAACTACCCTACTGTGCATCATTACATTTAAGTTTTCTATCCCTCCTTTCCATTTATGTGGATTATTTTTAATTTTATTCGTAATATTAGTATTTCTCCTTTTGGGGGGATTATAAACTACTTGTATATAAGAACAAAGTATGAGAGAGAAGCTGCCTCATTTACCTATAATATGTGCAAACCCTTGAAAAAGAGAACACAAAAACTAGAACTTTAGTCACTCGTCAAAATCAGTTACTTCTATCCATATGTAGAATAATTTCAATTTGTAGTGAGAATGTAACTGTCTATCATGTAAAGTTGACTCATCGTTGATTATTTATAAATATTAATATGAAGTATTTCTCTCTCCCTAGAAACAAACATGGCTAGTTTTTGGTTTTTTTTTTTTTTTTAATAGGTTTTTTTTCTGTAAAATGAAAAGAATGGAAAATAAGGAGTTTTTTAAAGAGTATTAAGAATACACAAAATTTTGATTAGTTTGGAGGAATCTTAAAAGAGAAAAGAAACATCTTAAGAATTTAGGAACAAATGAAAATGCCTTTTAAAATGGCATCATTTGAACAAGTCACTGTGTATTATATGTCCAAATAAAATGCTAATCCATAAAATTGATTCTAATTTTTAACAACAAAATTGTAATCTAGTGTGGGTGGTAGGATTTTTTTTGTTTTTAAGAATTTGTGATAGATGTTGCAAGCTGAGAAACAGATATCTCAGGCCTTGGTTGTTTCCTCAACAAATTAAATTTTGTTATTTATGGGTATGGGCATATGTACTCTCGCAAATAAAGACAAAGTAATGGACATAACAGAATTCAAGTGGAGTCAGTATTAATTTTCATATATTCCTTTGATATATTTTATCAAATGTATAAGTCTTATAAAATCTATATAGGAGACTTTTCAATTATATATTCAAGGCATTGCTTGGATCTTTTTTTTTTTT
>NW_024412572.1:6637549-6721298 GCF_014898765.1 Herpailurus yagouaroundi
ATTTATTTTTTTGGGACAGAGAGAGACAGAGCATGAGCGGGGGAGGGACAGAGAGAGAGGGAGACACAGAATCAAAAACAGTCTCCAGGCTCTAAGCCATCAGCCCAGAGCCCGACGCGGGGCTCGAACTCACGGACCGCGAGATCGTGACCTGGCTGAAGTCGGATGCTTAACCGACTGCGCCACCCAGGCGCCCCATGCTTGGATCTTTTAAATATTCCACTCTTATAAAATACTGTATGTTCTTGATACTTTCTTCCCGTGTTCTTCCCTTATAAGGGGCATAAACAATCCCAAAAGTGTACATAAAGTATAAGTTATTTAGAATAGTTCTAGGAAGCAAGAAGATCCAGAAATGAAAATTACGTTGCATCGGCATGCAGTGTACTCACTGTGTGCTCACATTAATGCACTGCTTGTCAGCCTGTATTATAAATCTTAACGCACTGCCAGCCATTCTTCTTTAAACTTTCCAAAGTAAGCCATCAGGCAGTAAATTTACATACTGTAGAAAGAATGAATACTTAATAGTGGTTAAGATGCAGTGACATGTGGTGTCAAATCCAAGTAGGCTTCAAAGAAACCCCTCTAAACTGAAATGGAACACCAAAGTTTGTGGGCCTTTTCATTTCCTTAACTTACCTACATAAGAAATCCTGCATTCATTTCTCACTTTCTCAATTATTTTAACTTAGACTTCTAGGTCAGGATTTCTCAAATACAACACTTGATGGTTTAGGTTGGATAATTCTTTGTTGTAGGTCGTGGTTCTGTGCATTGTAGGATGTTTAGCAGCATCCTTGGCTTCTAACTAGTACATGCCTGTAGAAACCACCTCCCCCAGTTGTGACAACCAAAAATGTCTCTAGATACTGACAAATGATCCCTGGAAGGGCAAAATCACTTCTGCGTGACAACCATTACTCTAGGTTAGTGACAATGACAAGTTTTTTACATTTTTAGTAAAAGTCACCCTAGCACTATAAGAAGTAGCAAAAGGAACCAAATTAGCACTCTCAAATACCCTTTGTCTTTAATTATTCCAATACAGGGTTATTTCACATTGGTAGTCATGCTACTTTTTCCTGATTATTATACTTTCAGTAACAATTTTATTATGAATTTTACTGTTTTGGTCAGCTAAAATTATAGCCCAAACACAGCAGTAGTAAGTTAGGTTTTAACCACTAGTGGTTTTTGCATGGGATCAGGATACATTCTGTGATATAATCTGTCTCTAACCCTTTCTTACAAAAGATGCCCCAGTGGTCTCCCATACATACTTAATCAAGCTAATGTTTCATTTTGCTCAAGCAAACTCTCAGGAGTTTGAATGTTTATTGCAAAAGCCTGACCTCTCTGTACTTACGTAGGGCTTCGCTAATTTGTTGTATTCACTTTTTTCCTTCAGGCACAGGGGCAAAGCCAGGGTCAACCATCCTCAAGTAGCCTAACAGGGGTTCCATCTTCCCTGCCCATACAACATTCTCAGCAGGTGAGAACAACTAACTCATTGCTACATTTTATATATTAATAGTAACCAAAACACTGCTTAACATCTTTTCATGTTACGTAGATTCCTTAGGTAAATAAATGGTTTGCCATGTTCTTGAAAGAAAAATCAAGAGGCATAACATTTGTGTCCAGTAACATTTTAGAAAATCTTCCCTTTTGTTTAATGTATTTTTAAATTATCTACTAAATTTAGACATATGTTGAAATTCAAAAGAATCATTAACTGATATTTATCTGCCTTCTTAAATACATGATTCTACACATAATCTAATAACACAAAGAATGTCAGTTTTCTTTTTATATTTGTAACATCCTTTTATGAGCATTTTGCTATTGCTTTCATTGTATTTGACTAATAATGCTATACTCCTTTTTAATTAATTTCTAATCTGTGAAGTGGGGTATCAGATTTTATGCTGAGAGAACTGAACAGCTACATTAGGAACTTTTTAAACATTTTTAAACTTTGATTTGGGGAATTTATTCCTAAAGGTCCATAGAACTCAAAAGATTATAGTACAGTGCTAATGTATTCAACAGCAAAACTAGTAATTCTAAAATTAAACATGCGTAGTTCATTACTGATATTAGTTAATAGCAATTATTTGCATGGGAATAAGGCTTTTTTGACACTGTTGAATATTTTAGCTGTTTCAAATAAAATTGATAGCCACCACATTTGTCATAAAAACTTCCTCATGAACTATTTCATTGACAGTTCCCTGCGAAGTGTTTTCCCAGCTACCAAGTCATAAATTGGTTTCTGTTTCTATTAATATTTTATTGTATTGTATTGTATTTTTAATGTTTATTTAGTTTTGAGAGAGAGAACAAGAGACAGAGCATGAATAGGGGAAGGACAGAGAGAGGGAGGGAGACACAGAATCTGAAGCAAACTCCAGGCTCCAAGCTGTCAGCACAGAGCCCGACTCGGGGCTCGAACTCATGAACTATGAGATCATGACCTGAGCCGAAGTCAGATGCCTAACCAACAAAGCCACCCAGGCACCCCTCTATTAATTTTTTTAAACAAAGCTTTTAATTTTTATTATAGATGGTCTCCTTCCAGGCTAGCATGTAATCATATAGTCATTTGATACTAGTTTAAATTAGTTGTTCCTTGTACAGGATTAGTTTGGTTATATGTACATTTACTTGGTGACCAACAAACAGCCCTGTCTACAGAATTTAAAGGCTGGTAATCATATGCTTTGTCTTGCTCCTGCTTTTTCTTTCAGACAAGTAGATGAATCTGTATATAATTAGTTAAATTTGAGTAGTCACAATTTGCCAACCTTAACAAATTGTATTTTAGTTCTATTAACAACCTTTAATGAAAATATAAATTAAAAATTACATGAAGCTGTTTTGAGGGCAGAAGCGCTATCAGGTTCCACTCCTACTTTGTTTATCTTTGGACACAGGCCAACACCAATAAACCTGAGTAAATTTAAGTGCTTGCTCTGTTCTTCCTTCTCCAAAGGAATTTGTTATGTATATTATATGTGGGCATATAATATGTATACTTACTAGCAAATGAAGATAATGAAACACACCATTCAGTTTATTAGTAAGAAAAATATGTGGGGGTAAAGGGAAGACAGTTCCATAAATGGTCAGGTTAAAAGAATTTAGGTAGTTGACTCTTCTGGGAAAAAATGTAGCTAAATACAGCTGTAATACAATCAAAATTTATGTGTCAGTGATGCTTTTTGTAGATACTTTTGTGAATTATGTTACATAGAGGATGATATTTAAATAGAATCATAAAATTGGGCCCTCAAATTATATAAGTATATGCAGTCTAGAATACTTAATTTTTTCAGGGTTGCATAGCCAGTAAGTGGATAGAACTAAAAATTATAAGCCAGAATTCAACATTTCTAGAATAGGTTTTTTTTTCTACATTAAAGTTCTGCAGGGACTTATGATTCTGGAGAGGTACTCAAGAATCTGCATTTATTTGTTTCAGCTTACTGGGATTTCATTTTTTTTTTTTTTTAAAGGTTATAAGCTCTGTCTCTGTACTATATGGGTGGAGTTTATTTTTAGATGTGAGTTTCATTTTTTTATACTGTCAGTTTCCAACCCTACCTTCGGAAACCATATCTCTAATTTTATTAGACTGAGAAGGGAAATGTCCTTTAGCTGAAATTTACTTTATTCCATGGGTTTCTGGACTGTAACCAATAAGGGATTGCTTTTTTCATGTTTTGATCAAGAGTCCCTTCTAGTGGTATGTGTATCTTAATGAGGTTCCAAAAATAGCTTCCTCCTACTAGAAAACTTAGTAGCTCTTTGCCATGTATGCCATAAACCACCTTACTTAATAATTTGTTACAGGGGCACCTGGGTGTCTCAGTCATTTAAGCATCTGACTCTTGATTTTGGCTCAGGTCATGATCCCATAGTCATGGGATCGAGCTCTGTGTCGGGTTCTGCACTGAGTATGGAGCCTGCTTAAGATTCTTGCTCTCTCCCACTGCCCCTCTCCCCCACTCACGCTCACTCTCTTATAGCTCAATAAATAAATAAATAAATAAATAAATAAATAAATAAATAAGTAAGTAAGTAAAATAATAATAATAATAGAGCCAATAATAATTTTATATTTTATTTTATGATTAATTTTTTTTTTCAACGTTTTTTATTTATTTTTGGGACAGAGAGAGACAGAGCATGAACAGGGGAGGGGCAGAGAGAGAGGGAGACACAGAATCGGAAACAGGCTCCAGGCTCCGAGCCATCTGCCCAGAGCCTGACGCGGGGCTCGAACTCACGGACCGCGAGATCGTGACCTGGCTGAAGTCGGACGCTTAACCGACTGCACCACCCAGGCGCCCCTATGATTAATTTTTATACTACTACTAATATTATTATTTCTTCTTATTATTATTTCTTCCATTGAATCTTCAGGTATTTCTTAACTTTGTGTTCAACTGAGGCTCATGAACATTTTTTCCATCAAGCACCCTTCCTTATTCAATAGATAGTCTGTATAGGCTATTTGAACTGGTTTCATGAGGCAGGTTTATACAAAACATGTTTCCAAGTTGCTGTGCTAAACAATACCTATTTGGCTGAAGTGTTGTTTATTAGCCAGTGAGATTGTGCCCAAAAAGATGACCATCTATTCCTGGCCTACCCAGGGGTGACACTTCTCCCTAAATACTCTAAGGTATAATTGGCATATGTGCCTCTCACTCTTATTTTAAGCAGAGTGATGGTACATGTCTATAAAACTGTTATTTCTCAACAGTTCTCTCTCTCTCTCTCTCTCTCTCTTTTACACACACACACACACGCGCGCGCACACACACACACATACCAGTAATTAAACAGATTTTTTTTCCTGAGTTCATGCTCCCAAGGACCATGTGCTAGATAGGCACTGAGGGTCAAGATGGATCAGATATGACTACTTTGAAAGAGCCTAAGTAATCTAGTAAACATATATGTCAACTCCTACAAAACAAATAAGCATAATAGTTAAGATTATATACAATGTGCAAAGCATTTTACCTGTATTTTTATTTAATCCTTGTATGAACCCTGTAAGTATACTGTCATTATTTTCATTGTGCAGATGCGAGAGCTAAGGTAAGATCTGGAGAAGATGAGTAATTTATCCAAGCTTACACAGCTTATAAGAGGTAGAAACAGAATTTAAATCCAAGTAGTCTGACTCCACAACTCACCACTTAACTGCATCCCAATTATGCCACCAAAGGAGAGAAATTGTATCTCTTTCAAGCAGGGAGGGGAATATCAAGAAGGCTTTATGAAAGAGATAGCATTTGAACTGAACTCTGATTGTGAGTTAAACTCATGTAAGAATAAAGAGTGTTCTAGGCCAAAGTGGCCGGGGGGGGGGGGGGGTTCACTATAAGCAAGGTAGAAAACAACAAAGAGAAAACTGTGAGAACAGAAACCTTTAGTTCAGTCTAGCTAGAACACAAGTAAGTAAAGGTATATAGGTTCATAAAAAAAGTTGATTGAATCCACATCTTGATGCAAACTTGGTTCTGCATTGATAGAAGTGAGAGAGAATTAAGCATATGCTCATCTGTAAAGTGGTATATTTTTTTCCTCAAACTTTTCCCTTTCTCTTAGTAAAGAAGGAAATCAACATATTGAAATTTTTATCATATTTGCACATTATGGGCTTTCACTCTCCTTTATTTTGAACAATAAGCAAAAAAATGTTAATGGAATAAAATAAAACTGGTGAAAACATGTGCTTGTAAGGACCTTAAAATAAGTATATGTAGTTGGGAGATGTTTATAGACAACATCTGACAGAACTGGTTTTAAAATAAAAGCTAAGAAATTAAATATAGATTTGGTCCTTATTCTTAAGGTAGCAACTTCACTATTCCAGGTTCTATTGTCATTGTGAACAACTTATTCAAAGGTCACTGTAAGGAGGTAATACAAAGATTACATGAATATGAACCTATAAGTTATGACAAAAGCAAAAAAATCCAGCTGTCCTAATGCTATTTATGATGCTTGTCACTGAAAATTTTACACAACTTACAGGGAAAGTATTATACTATACTCCAGAAAACTAAAGCCTTTGTAGTATAGCTCCAGTGAAGATAAAGAGACTGGTTTATTATGTGGGAAGAGTTTGAATGAGGGAGGCGGAGCAATATTAATATATTATATATAAGTTAATATATAATATATATTATATATAATATATAAGTAAATATATGTTAATATATTTATGTAAGTGTGCCATCTTATTTAGAGATGTAAATTAATAACTCAGATAATGGTAGACGTTTCAGTGTGAATTCCTTACAGTTAAAATATATTCAAGTTGACCAAAAAGATTCTCTAGTTTTTTATTCTTTCTCGGTGAAAATATGGAAAATTATTTTATAATCAGAGTTGCCTTATATTTGGATATATATATCTTATTAGTTTTTGAAAATAAATGTTATATAATCAGTAGCCAGTTGTTCCTGATTTAAGTTAAAATAAGAATACATTATCAGAAACAAGAAAAAAACAAACACTACTATTGTCATCATTGTGCGTCAGCATTTTGGGGGGTGATTTTAATTGATACAGTGAGAGCAAAGTAAGAAATAAGTATCAGGAGAACAAAAATATTTACAGATTATCACCTAACAAAATCTAGGATGTTCATTAAGGTGGTCAGGATCATGATATATATAAAACAAAAATAAGTAAGTCTTGGGAATGCAGTGTGTAGTATAGTGATTACAATTGCTATGGTATTGTACATTTGAAAGTTACTAAAAGAGTAGATCTTAAAATTTAAAAGTTCTCATTACAAGAAAAAAACTGTAACTGTGTGGTGATAGATGTTAAGTAGGTTTCTTCTGGTGATCATTTCACAACATACACCTATATTAAATCATTATATGTCAGTTAAATCTCAAGTTTTTATGTATACATATACTTATAAACAAATAGTATATCTTTTTACCAGCAGTATCTAGTTAGTTGTATAGACCAGGACATATGTAAAGCCTACTGGTTGTTGTAGCATTATTTTAAGTATCAAAAAAAATCAACCAAAATGTTCATCATTAGGATATTGATGCCATTGATAAGTTAAATGAAAATAACATGTTACAGAACTGTATTTATAGAATGAACATGCTTTTATTTCAATATGTAATTGTGTGTAAATGACCAGTTATATATAGAAAAAAATCCATAAAGGTGATGACCAAACCATTGATAGTGGTTGCCTCTAGAGAAACGGGGTTAGGATATTTCATTTAACTTAACGATCTGATACTTTGGTTAAAAATTTTTATTACAAGCAGCTGTTGTTTTGTGTTAACCAAAACAATTTTAAATTACTTAGAGACATTAGAGAGTCTTGAAAGTCATTTGTGAAGTTCAGATTTTTGTTAGGCCAGAGGGGGCCATTAACTTATTACAAAATTTAGTATTGGGAGTACAATTATGTACCATACATTAAGTTTAGATGTATTAAACCAGAATGCCTAACATGTGGTTGATTCCTAAATGTCACTTACTCCTTTGCCCTGCTTTGAATTGAGTGATTGTGTCCTTGTTTTCAAAGAAGGAAGTATCTTTTTGGCAGTAAAATGAGCAGTCTCTAAGGTATTACAACTAGTAAATGGTAAAGCTAAAATTCCACATTCAGTGTTTTTCTATTTTGTGGCTGTAATCAGAGCTATTCTTCAAGCAAATTAATTACACGGTTGCAAAAATACAATGAGAGAAAGAGCTTAAAGGGAAGAGATTGGATTTGCTTAATATAGGACCAAAGTAAGAACAGATATCAAAAAAATGGGAAAAACCAGAAGGAGATATTAGAGGAGAGAGGACCTATTTGGATATGTTATCTAAAGATCTTTATGAATGACCTACTGTTGGGGTAAGGGGGATGATAGGTGAAGAACCAGTAGTGACTCAAATTCTGAAACATTGGTTAATTGCTCTTCGTGGTACCATCACAAATAAAGAACACCAGAGGGAAAAGAAATAAATGTGTGAAGGGGAATTGATGAATTTGGTTTTGTGTATGTCTTGATTACTAATATTGTCATATTAGATACAGAAGGCTTTAAGCAAACGTACTCCCTTAGAATCATGCTATTAATGACTTGAAACAAAACTGAATAATTATACTTTATTTTCAGCAGCAGGGAGTACAGCAGACTGCCCCTCCTCAACAGACAGTGCAGTATTCACTTCCACAGACATCAACCTCCAGTGAGGCCACTACTGCACAGCCAGTCAGTCAGTCTCAGACTCCACAGGTCTTGCCTCAAGTATCATCTGGAAAACAGGTAGCTCTTCATTTCTAAATAGATGCTAAATGGAATCTCCATGTAACTTGTATTTTCTCATGGATAGGCTTCTCTCTTCTCTAATGTTGAAATACCAAAGTTGGTTATTTTCACCACAAAAATGAATTGACAATTGTTCCTTTTGTGCACATGAATTAGTTAATGTAAATAGGTACATACTGACAGCATTCACAATCCAAAAATGCTTAACTTTTAGGTTTATTAGTCTGAAGTCCGTTGGACAAGTATTAGAACTGGTGGGCTAAGTAACAGTGCTTTGGTAACTGAACCTATGACATTTTCTAGAATTGAGTTAGCTATATCTAATTATTCTAGGTTTACAACTATGCTGTATTTTTCATGCAGATTTATGCATTTTTTTCCTCTTTCATTGCCTACTGACAGTAAGTCATAAAAACCCCTTATATGGAATCATGTTCTGTTGTTCTGAGTCTTCCTTTGAATCACTTGAAAAATGCCCTTTTGAAGGTATATTCTACTGGATGACCTATTTTAAACTTTAACGTTGGGGCTTGTTGTCCTTGTATTTTGGCACAATGTATTGTTTCTGTCGTATTTCATCGCATCTGAGATACTGTCAGTTGTCAAATGCACCATTATGTTTTGTAACCAAGTACTGACACACCATTAATTGTAAGATACATCTTAGTTTCACAAAGGTTAAAATGACCAGGTGGTAGAGAGAGATGATTCCATCCTAGAGTCAGTGAAATATGGTACTCATACCTACTTTCATTGGCCAGTGTTAGACTTAAGAATTGTAGAAGCAAAAAATAAAAATAAAAAAAATAAAGAATTGTAGAAGCAATACAGATTGAAATCTAATTCCAGTAAGAAAGAATTTCATTTGAATTTCAGTAACTACTTTAATAGCAATCATAGATGTAGTGACAACAAATATACCAATGGATTAGGGTATGTGAAATATGTCTAAATAGAGCTGTAAAAAAACAAACTCGGCTTTCGGAAGTGTCTTCTTTTATTGTCGAACGATGAAACATTAGTAAAATTTCCTACAACAAAAGATTTGAAACAGCCGGTCTGTCAGCCTCTCTGTCTCCTGTTATCCTTTCCCTGTTCTTGTGTGGCACATTAACTTAAACTAATGTATGCAGGTTTGGGTTTTTGGTTTTTTTTTTCCTTCTTTTTGGCTAACACATAAATCTTGCTTTTGGCAGCCTTGCTTTTTTCTTTTCTTTTCTTTTCTTTTTTTTTTTTAAGTCTGTCTGTTTTGTTTTTCTTTACCTTCCCAGCTTCCAGTTTCCCAGCCAGTACCAGCTATCCAAGGCGAACCTCAGATCCCAGTTGCGACACAACCCTCAGTTGTTCCAGTCCACTCTGGTGCTCATTTCCTCCCTCTGGGACAGCCACTCTCTACTTCCTTACACCCCCAGTATCCTGTCTCTCAAATTCCCATATCAACTCCTCATGTGTCTACGGCTCAGACAGGTTTCTCATCCCTTTCCGTTACAATGGCAGCTGGCGTTAATCAGCCTCTGCTCACCTTGGCCTCATCTGCTACGGCAGCTGCGATCCCAGGGGGACCAACTGCGGTTCCTAGTCAGCTTCCAACCCTTCTGCAGCCTGTGACTCAGCTGCCAAGTCAGGTTCACCCACAGCTCCTGCAACCAGCAGTTCAGTCCATGGGAATACCAGCTAACCTTGGACAAGCTGCTGAGGTTCCACTTCCCTCTGGAGATGTTCTATACCAGGTATTGTTTTGGCTAGCAAAAAGGAGGGCACCAGAGGGTTTGGTTCTAATAGTAAACCATCAAGGACTTGAAAACCTAGTAGTTGAGTGTCAAAATAACTAGCAGTAACAAAAGTGTAGCTGATCTCAACTAGAGAAGCTAATACAGTAAAATTCAGAGAAAGGATAGGATAGTAATGTTGAATGATTCATTTCCATTTTTCTCAAGACACTTCCTTGGAGGAAGATGGTTTTCTCAATATTTGATGTAAGCTGACTAAATGCTAGATATGGCTAATAAGAGAGTAAGTACATCAGGCTACTTTTTTTTTTTATAGGTAAGGTAAATAGAGTTGCCAACATGGTACCAATAAAAAGCTTCAGATTAGCCTGTCTTGATATGACTAGAATGATTACCTTGAAGAGTTTTTGCATTCTCCCACTTTAGATTGGCTAGAAAACTGATATTTTTCTAGAAGGAATTAGTTTGTTCCTCCTATTTAAATCTGAAAGAGGAGAAAAACCAGTAATTTAAAGTGTAGTTGTAGAGTCCCGTCCCCTAAATTGAAACCAGTATACCATTTCATTTCAAGAATCATCTTTAAATCTTCTTTAAATTATTAGAAAGAGATGAGACTACTACTATTCTTCTTTACTATGTGCTTTTGTTTTTTGTTGGGTTTTTTTGTTGGTTTGTTTGGTTGGTTGGTTGGTTTTTTGTGCATGTCTTGCTGTTTTGCTAATTTGATGTCCCAACCTGCACTAACTCACCTTCCTCATTTCTGTCACAGGGCTTCCCACCTCGACTGCCACCACAATACCCAGGAGATTCAAATATTGCTCCCACTTCCAGCGTGGCTTCTATTTGCATCCCTTCTACAGTCCTATCCCCTCCCATGCCGACAGAAGCACTGGCTACACCGGGTTACTTTCCTACAGTGGTGCAGCCTTTTGTGGAATCAAACCTTTTGGTTCCTGTGGGCAGTATAGGAGGACAGGTTCAAGTGTCTCAGCCAGCAGTGAGTTTAGCACAACAAGCCCCCACTACATCCTCCCAGCAAGCAGCTCTGGAGGTAAATGGAATTACTGCATGTTTATATATAAAACACACACACACACACACACACACACACACACACACACACACAATGGGATAAAAATGACAAAGAAGAAACATAAGGTTCCCCTGTTTAGAACTCATGTGGAGACTATTTTCAAACTAACTTCTAAATGACTTTTTCTTCCAGCAGAATGAAATGCCATTGTGGGGGCCTTGTTGCCACTGGCTGTTCTGTTGGGAAGTGAGTGTGCCTTGGAGAAGATTAACCCTATTAGCACTTCACTTCTCTAGCTAGTACTTTAGTCATTATTCTTAATCCTTTCACAAATTCTTGCCATGGCAGTCATAAAAGTATCTTATCCTGCTGTGCTCCCAGTAATCATTTTTACCCTATTAGGAGAAAGATAGGAATCATCTTTGCACTTTGCTCTGCCTGTCCTGTTGCACACTTCTAGGAAGATGCTGGCTGCATGCAAGTTGTACTTTCTCACTCCCTAGCAGCTATGTCGGCTGATGTCACACCATGCAGTCTATACCGAGACTTAGCTTTAGAAACTTCCTTTGGAATTTTAAGACCACTGTCTTTAGATGCTGAATATTGAGAATTACTAGTAAATTTAGTGCTTCTAGGACTTGGGGGGGATAAGAAAAAAAAAGTGTAGCTTATTGGAGATGATGAATAATAAATAAAATGTATTACTGCCAAGACTTCCATTATCCTTTCTATTTACAGAGTACTCAGGGAGTCTCTCAAGTTGCTCCTCCAGAGCCACTTCCAGTGGCACAGGCACAACCTACCACTTTGGTCTCTTCTATAGACAGGTATGTAAAAGTAAAATTCTCCTTCCTTAACTGGTAAGTGGTATAAAACTTCAAAACATCAAACCTTTAAACACTGAACTTTATTTTTCGAAGTGCACATTCAGATGTTGCTTCAGGAATGAGTGATGGCAATGAGAATGTCCCATCATCCAGTGGAAGGCATGAAGGGAGAACTACAAAACGGCATTATCGAAAATCTGTAAGAAGTCGCTCTCGTCATGAAAAGTCCTCACGTCCAAAATTGAGAATTTTGAATGTAAGTGTTGCTACTGTGTGAGTTTCATATAGTTACTTAATGTCATTTAAATATTTCTAAGGCTCAGGTATAGTTATGAAAGTTTAGAATTTTCTAATCACCCAAATAATACTGTTAAATTCCATATTTTTATGGTAAGGCACTATCTACCTTTTAGAAAAAGTTTTAATTTGTAGAACAGAGACTTTACACTCCTTCCAGACCCTTCAATGGAAGATGAGGAAATAGCTCAAAGGCCAATATTTTCTTAACATTTTCTTGCTACCAGTTTAAGAGGTAAATACCAACAAGTCTTCAGGGAATGGTGGTAGCATCAGGCTTAAGTTCAAGTGATAATCTGCATTACTTTCTCAAATTTACTAATGGAATAATATGTAATATGGCTTCTGAGATATGAAGTACTTTTTCTTTTTTTTTTCTTTTTAGGTTTCAAATAAAGGGGACCGGGTAGTAGAATGTCAGTTAGAGACTCATAATCGGAAAATGGTTACATTCAAATTCGATTTAGATGGTGACAATCCTGAGGAGATAGCAACAATTATGGTATGTCTGCATTTGGAGTTCCAAGTTTTGCTTTAGTACTTTTTTAATAACCACTGCCCTAAGCAAATGTGCAATATTTTGTTATCTGTTTTGACAGTTCTGTATTTATTTCAACGTGAATATAATTAGCACACCAAACCTGTGATTTAGAGATATTTTTGTCTAGGACCTGTCTAAGTGTTGAAGAATTAACTTACATATCAATGAATAATAGTACAGGTGGTGTGCAGATAGGGCAGAAGTTACAAAAGTGGCAATTGGAATGACTTAAAACATGAATAACACTCTACTAATCAGACTGACATCACATTTCTTTTACAGGTGAACAATGACTTTATCTTAGCAATAGAGAGAGAGTCCTTTGTGGATCAAGTACGAGAAATTATTGAAAAAGCTGATGAAATGCTCAGCGAGGACGTCAGTGTGGAACCAGAGGGTGACCAGGGATTGGAGAGTCTACAGGGAAAGGATGACTATGGCTTTGCAGGTTCTCAAGTAAGTTCAGCATTCCCATAGTGAAGCTTTGTTTATTTAAAATATTGCTATAGTGTTAAATTTGCCATGCAACATGTTCAATGATACCATATTACATCAATGGCTAAAATTATCAAATATTTATGTCCTCTTTGCATGGGGCCAATTGCTTTGCCCAATCTTTAAGATTGTGTTTAGGGGTGGTGGGGGGAAAGATTGTGTATGAGAATGAATTTGGTCACTTTTGTTTGTTGTAGAAATTGGAAGGAGAATTCAAACAACCAATTCCTGCATCTTCTATGCCACAGCAAATAGGTGAATTTCTTTCCTTTCCATGTTTGCTTTTAGCTTTGACCTAAGAAATTTTATACTAATGAAATCTTAAAGCTTCATGTTGGTGACAATATATAGATAATGCAGTTAAATGGTTTCTTTTTACAGGCATTCCTACCAGTTCTTTAACTCAAGTTGTTCATTCTGCTGGAAGACGGTTTATAGTGAGTCCTGTGCCAGAAAGCCGATTACGAGAATCAAAACTTTTCACTGGTGAAATATCAGATACGGGTAAGGAATTGCTTCTACCACAAACCTCTATCAATCCCATATCATCTCTGCTATATTGGAAGCTTGGTCATCAAGCAGTAATTCAAATGATGACATAGACAATAAAGAAGAGTAGAAAATTGAGATTATAATCAACAGGCAAACATGGAGGAGCAAAATAGAGGATGAATAGAGAGGATTAAAGAACAAGAGCCAGAAAGGACAGCCACCCTAGATACAGCTTGTGTAATAAATAATACGTAGATACAGTAATATGTTTTGTTTCTCCCTTTAGGACTATTGTATATGCTTTGAGGTTGCTCTTTTTTTATCTTTTTTCTCTTTTTTGAAAATTTTTTTAAATTTTCTTTTACCCTCGAAATAGATATTCATACAAGCTAACTTATTTTCATCAAACTGCTCTTTTACTCTGCTGTTTTAGAAAAAGCCTGTCATTTCCTCAGGAGAAGTTTTAAACCTTCTTGGTATGTGGCAGTGTTGGTAACCCAAAAACAGATTGTTAGGACAATTTTGAATCTACCCTTTTAAAATGGACTGATTATGAATTTTGTATTCTCCTTTGCAGTTGCTGCCTCAACATCCCATGGCGCTGGAATGAACTTGTCTCATTCTGCTTCATCCCTTAGCCTACAACAGGCGTTTTCTGAACTCAGACATGCCCAAATGACAGAAGGGCCCAATACAGCACCTCCCAACTTCAGTCATACAGGACCAACATTTCCAGTAGTACCTCCTTCCATGAGTAGCATTGCTGCAGTCCCAACCACAGCAGCAGCCACACCTTCAATATCAGCCCCTGCAACTAGCAGCCCTCTTAATGACATGTCCACATCAGTAATTCAGTCTGAGATTCCAGTGCCCACTGAAAAAGGGATTGGTGGAGTTGCCACCTGCACAGGTGTGATACCGTCAAGTGGTCTCCCTGTACCTCCTATATCTGAATCACCAGTATTTTCCACTGTGGTTTCAAGCGTTACAATACCTACAGTTGTCTCAATATCAACAACATCCCAGCCAGTTCAGGCTTCTACATCTGGGAGTGTTGTTTCTAGCATAGGCACTTTGCCATCTATACCAGTTTCAACGTTAGCCTCTGCTGCGGGCAGTGCTGCTGTCTCAGGTGCTAAGCCTCCACCTGTAGTATCTCAACAAGCGACAGGCAGTACTTCTGGGGTAGCCACGTTAACATCCATTGCTGCCACCACTCCATTCCCGAGCATAGCTTCCCAGCTGCCTCTTCAGCTGAGCAGCAGCACCTCTGCTCCTACTCTAGCTGAAACAGTGGTGGTTAGTGCACACTCACTAGATAAAACATCTCATAGCAGTACAACTGGATTGGCTTTGTCCCTGTCTGCATCATCATCTTCCTCCCCTGGAGCAGGATTATCTAGTTCTGTTTCTCAGCCTGGTGGGGTGCATCCTTTGGTCACCCCATCAGCTATAGCTTCTACTCCTGTCCTTCCTCAAGCAGCAGGACCTACTTCTACACCTTTATTACCCCAAGTACCTAGTATCCCACCTTTGGTACAACCTGTTGCCAGTGTGCCTGCTGTGCAGCAGACACTAATTCATAGTCAGCCTCAACCAGCTTTACTTCCCAACCAGCCCCACACTCACTGTCCTGAAATAGATGCTGACTCACAGCCCAAGGCTCCTGGAATTGATGACATAAAGACTCTAGAAGAAAAGCTGCGGTCTCTCTTTAGTGAACACAGCTCATCTGGAGCCCAACATGCATCTGTCTCACTGGAGACATCACTGGTAGTAGAGACCACTGTCGCACCAGGCATCCCAACCACTGCTGTTGCACCAAGCAAGCTCATGACTTCTACTACAAGTACATGCTTACCACCAACAAGTTTGCCATTAGGGACAACTGGTTTGTCAGTTATACCAGTGGTCACACCAGGACAAGTTTCCACCCCAGTCAGCTATGTGTCCGCCCCAGTCAGCACTACATCAGGAGTGAAAGCTGGAACTGCTCCATCAAAGCCACCTTTAACTAAAGCTCCAGTAAGATTCTTGTTTTGAAATAATTTGATAAATATGATTATTCTTTCCCCCAACCCCGTAAGTGCCTTTTTTCAACTGAGCCTTGCAAATTAGAAATGTAGTTATAAAGCTGGCCTGGCCTATAGTAGACATTAAGTGTTTATTAAATAAATTGAAAATTATTTTAGGATATATATACATTGAACACAAGAGACCTCCTTTTTTTGGAATATGGCAAGATTTGGGGTTAATTATATTACATGATTTTCTAAGGCTATATAATAATCAGGTAAAATACAGACGTTCCTTCCTCATTGGCACCAGCTAAAGAAATCTGTATCCCAAAAGGAAGCTAAATGCTTCTGCTAACAATTATACATAGTAATAGCAATTTACAATGATCTTTGTTTCAGTGAGAATGAAGCAGATTTTCTGCTTTGCTTCAGTTCCACAGGTGTACAATTTGGGGTGTACAAAAACTGGAAGTTGGTGATGAATTTCATATACAGGGAAAAAGAATCTAATCCTAGGAATAAGTTAACTAAAATGTGTTTTCTAATTCCGCTATGGTGGATTTCCTCTCATTCTCTCTTCAGTCTCTCTGATCTTCTCCAAATAACAAGGCTGTGTTTTTTCTACTATATTCTGTGCTTCACTTATCTTTCTGCATTGCCATTGATTGTAAAATTCTTTTTATAGTCGGCCAGTAATAGAGGCTCTGTACAAATTGCTTTATAGTGTTAGATTTCTGATGACTTTTGTTATCAGACCTGCCCCTTGGTTATTTCTGAATTGTTTTCTCGGAAAAGTCTTTGTTTTAGGAAAAGCCTGATGATACTGTACTAAAACAGTGGCTCAAGAATAACTGTGCCTCTCATGTCCATACAGCCTTTGATTCTGTTTTCCCTAGGGAATAACCTTCCACTAAATTTTACTATTCATTTTATTGGTATGTAGTAGTAACCCCATAATAGTATCATGGTTATAATGTCCTTTATTTAAGATAGATACCAGAATATAAGCCAGATGACAATCATGCCTTAACTATAGATATATTTTATTCTTATATTTCTGCATTTGAATTAGTTGATTTACTGGCCAGTATGTAGTCTTTCTCATGGACTTGAATTTCCCTTCATTGTCTGTAGGTGCTGCCAGTGGGTACTGAACTTCCAGCTGGTACTCCACCCAGCGAGCAGCTGCCACCTTTTCCAGGACCTTCACTAACTCAGGTGCCCCAAGACTTGGCAGATTTCTTTTTGTGCTCCTACTTTTTCCTTCACAAAGCTTATTTAAATTCTCCATTGCATGATCTTGGCTTCTGGCTCCTCTTTAGTTTTGACTTAGTAACAACTTTCTCTTAAAACAGTGTATATAGCTAATGATCCAGGCCTTATTTAAAGTAAGAAGCTTCGTGGTTCTTTTGTTCAAGTCATCTAGAACACATTTGATATTAATATTTTTTCATATTTTATGAAGAAAGAAAATAGCAGGGTTTACATGTTACCAGACAAATATAACTCCTGTCATTCACAGTTTTCTAGAATAGTGAAATTGCATCTGATGAATGAGATTAGGCTCTAGACCATTGTGGAAGTAAAAAATTACAAGTAATCAGAATTAACTTTGAAAGTTCCTTAGGAAAAGATAACTGATAATGCCCCTTTTCTGTGAGTTCAGTCAACCAGTTTTTTCTCTAATGTTTGACATTTCTTTCAGTGACCAACAAATAAAGTAATTGGCTTAAATATAGATGGATATAAGGGTCATGTTTCATGAAAAATATGTCTTTTATCTTTCAATACAAAACCTACACAGTTTAGTTAGCATGAGATTACTCATACAGGAACTGAGAGCAGTGACATGAATGTGAGATTCCTGTTTCACACTCAGATCTGCTCATTGGGTCTACCCAATGGTGATCAGAATTGCCTGCAATATTTAAATTATCATTTCCCTTTTCTACCCTACCCCACCACCCCACACATTTAGTTGAAGTCCCGTAAGGAAAGTAGTTATTATGAAGCCATTATAACCATGAAAAAGCTTCTGCCATGAGCAAAGTAGTAAACATTGAAACTAAAACAGGAATTTATTTTAGAATTATATAGAAGAAAAACATAAATTGCTAACACAAGAAGTCTGAATTTATCACTTCTACAGCTGTACAGTAGAATATAAAGAACTTGCCATGATAGAGTAGTAACTCCAAAGAGAACTCACTCCATCAGTCACCACATTTTGGAAAAAATACATTGTGAAAGTCTGTAAGTTAGGGGTTTTACACCTGTTTTCTCATTAAAAACATGTATTCAGACACGTATTCAGGCTCAAATGTGATGAGAAACAGCAAATAAGATGTGAGGAGGTGAGGTTTAGTGGATAATGCCTATATAGAGAGGGAGAAGGATAAATGAAGGCTGTAGAAGAATAAGTGATAGAAGCCAAAATAGATGTGGGATTATGGCCTGTATCAAAAGTAAAAAGTTACGGGCCTTGTGATGAATGGTGGTAAGACCTGGTTAACAGGTTGGAATGCCCAGACCTCCAGTTCCTTTTTGCTGCCATTTATAGGGTATAAGAAGTATAGATTAAGACCTAAAGAAAAGAATAATATCCTTGATAGTGATCAAATACATTAATGCCATCTTTTATTCATAAGGACAAGTTCTCAGAAAGATGAACCAAACTGAAAAAGAAAAAAATTAATCTACCAAAATATCTTGATACATTTTTCAGAATATATATATTTTAAGTTTATTTACTAGCAGGGTGAGAGGCAGAGAGAGAAAGGAAGAGAGAGAATCCCAAGCAGGTTCTGTGCTATCAGTGCAGAGCATAATGTGGGGCTCAGTCTCATGACCCATCAGATCATGACCTTAGCTGTAATCAAGAGTCAGATACTTAACCAACTGAGTCCCCCAGGCACCCCCTGAATATATTTTTAAAGAGAGGACAGGTAGAAACTTTTGTATCACTTTAAGGAACATCAAACATAGACTTCAAAACTGTAAAAACATAAATATGACTGAATTTCTCTAAGGCTTGGGAAATTACATATCAGTCAAGCAATATAAGTTAATTTTTTTTAATTTTTTTTTTCAACGTTTATTTATTTTTTGGGACAGAGAGAGACAGAGCATGAACGGGGGAGGGGCAGAGAGAGAGGGAGACACAGAATCGGAAACAGGCTCCAGGCTCTGAGCCATCAGCCCAGAGCCCGACGCGGGGCTCGAACTCAGGGACCGCGAGATCGTGACCTGGCTGAAGTCGGACGCTTAACCGACTGCGCCACCCAGGCGCCCCGATATAAGTTAATATTTAATATATTGAGTTTTATATTCAGTGACTAGACAGATGTTACATTGTGTCAATCTAAAGCATCAAAGAGTATTCCTTATTTAGATGAGCTATATGTAGTGCTTCTGAATATGCCAAAGACCTCTACTTATTGTAGTTGTTTTGTTCAGTCCCAGCAACCTCTGGAAGATCTTGATGCTCAATTGAGAAGAACACTTAGTCCAGAGACTGTTGTGGGGACATCTACAGTTGGGGTAAGTTTTGAAAATTTTGCCAAAATCTTTCCATAATCCTAATATATCACATTCCTAAAACATACTCTAACCTATTAATACCTTTAACACCTACAGAGTTAAAAGCATTAATTCAGAGTCTTTGCTTATTCCAGCAAACAGAAATAAAGCAGATTAAGATTAACACTGACCCAGTGGTATAACTGTGGAAAATATTTTATTGATTTGAAAGGTACTTTTCTTGTCTTGCCTCTGGTTAGAATTATACCATAGATGAATTCTATGAGTTTTGTATTTATGCTTTGGAGGAAGCTGTGCTTTAAAAGTTAACTTCTTCCTTTTAAGCTTGTGATACAATAATGTTCTGATTAAAACTATTTTTTCTATTATTATCCAAGTTATACTCTTAAGTATCCCATGAGAAAAACAAACAACAATATAGAAGCAACTCAGAATTTTTTCTTAAAATTTTTCTGTTTTTGTTTTTTTTTTTTACATCAGACTTACTTTTAGGCTTAAAAAAAAAAAAGAAAACTCTGTTGGACACAAGTGTTTCTTCACATATACTATATTTCTTTTGCCCTTTATAAAAACCAGAGGAAAGGCAGCATGGCAACAGTTTAAGAGTGACTGAAGCTAAAGATTTTGTGGTATCTGTGTGTATGTGTTTTGCAGCCTGTGTCCATGGTGGCTCCAGCCGCAGTTAGAGAAGCAGGAACACCGCCTCAGAAGGATGGTGAGAAGCATCCTTCTTCCTCTTATGCTATACCATTTCCAGTCCTCTTTATAATTGATTATAGAGTTTACTATCTCAAAGACATTCTTAAGAATGTAGGTGTATTTGAAACAGTTTTAAAGAACAATTTTACATATTTCATAACTTAGGAACTTTAATACTAATATTTGGAACATGTAATATTAGCATGCAAAAGGTAATGATAGTTTCTCGGAATAAGACCCTTTGTTATTAGCTAGGATAGACCCTTGCTAAGAGAGAGAAGGAAATTCAGGCCTATTTATAAAAGTTAATTTACCTTAATCTCTTGGCTTTTATGACACTAGATAGATAGAGGTAGAGATAAGCTTGAGTAGCATAGATGGTAGAAATACAAATATATATTGTAATCCGTTTAAATGTTATTTTTTTTTCCATTTCTGGAGTCTTTAGAATTGGCGTGTTTGTACACAGTCTCTTGGCAAAGCATATTTCCAGATTTTGTAACAACTTAAAATTGCCATAAGAATTTTTATGAGCATGCTCTTGGTCATGAGTTCATATCAGCTACTTCTTTTCTGAATTTTGTTGTAAATCTCTTTTCACTGCATCACCAGTCCCCCAACAAAGTAGGAAATTTAAAACTTCTATTTGCTGTCACCTTTTCTCTTAGAACCATTTATATTCAAAAGGGAAAATAATTAAACATGAGCTGTATTTATTCAGTGTGCTTTTGTGTAACAATATTGTTCCTTTTGTAGTTTATCCATTCTCCTCACTACCACCTACATATGTTTCCCTGTATAACTATTAATAAGATTACCTGAATACTCAAATCTTTTCTTTCTTCCTTAAATTCTGAATTTCACTTAAAACCTCTCTAAATTATCTTCAAGGCAATTATATTCTGAATCCACTCTCATTTTAAAAGAAGTGACTTGAAAATCAATGGAGGGGCACCTGGGTGGCTTAGTTGGTTAGTGTCTGATTTCGGCTCAGGTCATGATCTCACAGTTCATGAGTTCAAGCTCCGCATCGGGCTCTCTGCTTTCATTGAAAAGCCCATTTTGGATCCTCTTGTCTCTCTCTGTCTCTGTCCTTCCCCCGCTCATGTGCATGCCCTCCCCACCCACCAAAAAATAAATAAACATTAAAAAAAAAAATCATTGGAACAGACTAGAGAAGTTTAGAAATGGACAAACTATAAAGAAGAAATATGAAAAAGGTGGGCTTTTAAATCAGTGAGAAAATGCTAGGATATTTCAATAAATGCTTTGTGACAACTGGACAACCATCTGGAAGAAAGCTTAGATGCCAGCCTTGACCAACATAAATTCCAAATGGGTCAAAGATGAAAAATGATAATGTAAAATAGTGCTGTAACAAAACATACAAGAAATCTTTTTCTTTTCTTTTTTTTTTTTTTTTAACTGTCTGAAGTAGGATCAACAAACTTTCTGTAAAAGGCCAGAAAGTTGTATATTTCAGGCTTTGCTGGCCATATAGTCTCTGTCACAATTACTCGAATCTCCTATTGTAACCCAAAAACAGCATAGGCCATACGTGAATGAATGAGTTTGGCTCTGTAGTCTAATAAAATTTATTTACAGAAACAAGCTGTGGGCTGAATTTGGTCCATGATCATAGTTTGCTGATCCCTGATACAGAAGCAATAATAGATTCAAAACTTTCTGCATGGAAAAAAAAAGCCATGATGTCCAAAAATAAATGAAAAACTGGGCAGTGGTGGGTATTCATATCACAGAAAAGACTAGTAAGTGATAGCATTTCTGAACCTCTCATTGGTAAACTTAGAAGTTTAATAGCCACCAGTGACTTAACACAACCTCTTTAGAGATCAATTTAGTAATGTCTCTCCAAGTTTTAAATGGGTATGATTCAGCACATCCATTCTTAGGTATTCCACAGATTCATAAGAAAATACTTGGTAGAACACTTATTATAGCAAGAAGTTCTGAAAAACTTAAATGTCCATCCACAGAAGCCTGTTTAAAATATGGTACTTTGTATACATATAGCATACATACAGACAGACATAAAACACTGCAGCCATTAAAAAGAATGAGAAATCAATATGGAATGCTAAGATACATTGTAAAAATATCAAAATCAGTGTTGTATAAAATTGAGCTTACTAGTTGTATAAAATAAAGAAAATGCTTGTATATGTCTATATTATCTCTAGGAAAAAAACCTCAAGTGGTTGTCCTTAGAAAGGATGACCTAGGTGGCTTGAAAGTTGTTCAAAACTATTTATCAGTGATTCTGACACCTTGTACTTCCTGTTCTAAGATTTTTGCCTAAGTGTTGTATAAACCAAGTTGTCATAGATGATTTTCATTTTAAAAATGCGTCTTTGATATCCTAAGTAAAATCTCATAATTCTCTTCATTTACTTTTATCTTTGAGTTAAAGAATGAGTAATTGAATTCTTGCTACCCATTAACCTTAGTTTTTATAGTATCTCTTATGTTGTAGTTAAGCCTTGAAGCTGCTTTGCTTATATGTAACTTTTATTCCTCCAAACAATAACATATCATCTGTACATGTGTACAAGGAAAAGTAGAGGACTAATGATAAATTTTCAGACTTTGACAGTATTTCACAAACAGTATCTTTCAGACTAAAGGTATCTAGTAAGGAGAGTAAATAATAACTATTTTCCTTTTTGGACAAAGCCCAAGGAGAAAAGAAGGTAAGGAAATTTTCCTTGCCTCAGACCATTTTTCTCACCTCATAGGTACTTTTATTTTGCTGTATTTCTGACCAAAAGGAAAAGAAGCTAACTAAAACGAAATGCTAACTTAAGTTCTTTTTCTCCTCCATGTACTTGTTTCAGTTTCTCAAATCACAGAAGGTCCTGTCCTAGGAACTAGTTCAGGAACTGGTGTTTTTAAGATGGGACGATTCCAGGTAAGACCATTACTTTCCCTTGCCTTGATATCCTCTTTGGGGTGAATAGGTATATAATAAAATTATTACTTACCTTTGGGACACAATTGCCAATTTGATGATATATATCTTTTTTATAGTTCTTTATCATTTTACCCTCTTAAAAAGAATACATGTTTAAAAAAAAAAAAACCTTCTGGGGCACCTGGCTGGCTCAGCCAGAAGAGCATGTGACTCTTGATCTCGGGGTCATGAATGTGAGCCCCACATTGGATGTAGAGATTGCTAGAAATAAATATGTAAACTTTAAAAAATAATAATAATACATGCCAATTAAAGGAATGCAGAATACTTAGTACAGTAGAGAAACAGTATACTGTCTACCCCATCTTCCTACCTACCTCCTCCACCCAGGATTACTTTTTAGGGTGTGTTTCCCCTCATTCCTTTTTCTATGTACATGTGTGTACAATTGACCCTGCTTTTCTGAATGAGATTTTATAGCTTTTTTCCCAATCTAGTAGTTGGTTCACCTAACCCATTCTCCTATTATTAGTCATTAGGTTGTTTCAAATTTTTCTATCGTAATAAGTAATGTAACAGGAAACATTTTCTATGTTTAGGACAATTTTTTAGGATTAATTTCTGAAATGAAAATACTGAGTCAACATCAGGTGATACATTGTTTTCTTTTCCTAGGTGGTCCAACTAGTGATTTATTTATTTTTTTATTTTTTACTACTTTCACAACTGCTTTCCAGTTATTCTCATGGTAGCACTGGGAGTTGGGGATAGCAGTTGATATTTTTCTCATTTGTAAACTGAGGTTCTGAGAGTTTGTACTGGGCTGAGTTTATAATACATGGACAAATTAGAACAAGGATCTGGATCCTCCTTTTGGTCCCATTTAGTTATGTTGATTCTTGAAGCTTAGCTGGCATTTAACATTCATTGTCTTTAATCTTTGTAGTTTTCATATTCACAGGCAACCTTCAAGATTCCATTCCCTGTTATTTATATTTCCACAAAGACATAAATCTAAGTCTTGTATATAACATGAGATCTGGAGGTAAATTATTAACTTAGTAAGCTTAGCCAGCCACTGAGAATCTGTATCTAATCTGTACATCTCAGTACAGATCTCGTTCTCTATAATGGTATTCCATTTATTTTCACAGTGAAGGTGGAGGGGCTTATGTAAAGAGATACTGACTGGGAAATAAAGTGATTCAATTTTTTTTATTGAATTTTTTTATTATTTTAATTCAATTTTTTATCATTTTAAAAATTGAATATTGGGGATTTTGTTTTTGTTTTTTTTTTTTTAATTTTTTTTTTCAACGTTTATTTATTTTTGCGACAGAGAGAGACAGAGCATGAACGGGGGAGGGGCAGAGAGAGAGAGGGAGACACAGAATCGGAAACAGGCTCCAGGCTCTGAGCCATCAGCCCAGAGCCTGACGCGGGGCTCGAACTCACGGACCGCGAGATCGTGACCTGGCTGAAGTCGGACGCTTAACCGACTGCGCCACCCAGGCGCCCCGGGGATTTTGTTTTTTAATCTCACTTTTGTCTCTTTCCATCAGGTTTCAGTTGCAATGGATGATGTCCAAAAAGAGGGTAAAAATAAGTCAGAAGATGCAAAGTCTGTTCATTTTGAGTCTAGCACTTCAGAGTCCTCAGTACTATCAAGTAGTAGTCCAGAAAGTACCCTGGTGAAGACAGAGCCTAATGGGATCCGTAGCATCTCATCAGATATGCCAGATAGTGCCCACAAAACTCCTGCCTTGGGAGCAAAGTCAGAAACTGGGCAGCCTACAAAGGTAGGACGCTTCCAGGTGACAACTACAACGGACAAAGTAGGTCGTTTCTCTGTATCAAGAACTGAAGACAAGATTGCTGAGGCAAAGAAAGAGGGACCAATGGCATCTCCTCCTTTTATGGATTTGGAACAAGCTGTTCTCCCCGCTGTGATACCAAAGAAAGAAAAGCCTGAACTGTCAGAGCCTTCACATCTGAATGGGCCATCTTCTGACCTGGAGGCCGCCTTCCTAAGCAGGGATGTGGATGATGGTTCAGGTAGTCCACACTCCCCCCATCAGCTGAGCTCAAAGAGCCTCCCTATCCAGAATCTAAGTCAGAGCCTTAGTAATTCATTCAACTCCTCTTACATGAGTAGTGACAATGAGTCAGATATTGAAGATGAAGATTTAAAATTAGAGCTGCGAAGACTACGAGAAAAGTAAGTGTATTTTCTTCTGTAAAAGAATAATGGCAGAATCATAGTAAGATCTAGCTCCTGGTGCCTAGTATTCTTTTCACTGCAATATGCTTATATCTCATTTCTTTCAAACAGAGGGTGCTATGCAAAAGCTAGTTTCCTCAATGTAGTTCTCATTAGGTCTTGTATTTATAAGGACCCGTAGCATTTCTACTTCTAGAACTTCTTCAGCACCTTTGTATTATTACTATATTATTGTTTTTCTTAATAGCACTTTTTATCATTATTAACCTAATTTAATAGTCTACCAAATGAATCTAGTAATGGATGTAGATTATGTGGCAGGTTTTATAGATCATATTTGACACACTGGTCCAGAGTAGCAAATTCAGTACTCCTGTGTATGCCTCAAAAATCAGGAAATCTTTTCTCCTAACATATCATCAACTACTTGTTGGTTAGGAGCTTATTGGAATTTGGCTTGGGTAATGGAGGCCAAACAATATGAAGTAACAAACTAGAATCTCAAGGTAATAGAAGAAATTACGTTAAGTACACTGAGGGGGGAAAGATTCATGAGTAAGTAAATACTTGAATAGAGTTTAAAGAATATGTTGTTAAAAATCATTTGAATAAAAGTGATTATAATGTTTTTGATTCATGTTTGGTTATCTTTCACAGACATCTTAAAGAGATTCAAGACCTGCAGAGTCGCCAGAAGCATGAAATTGAATCTTTATATACCAAACTGGGCAAGGTTCCCCCTGCTGTCATTATTCCCCCAGCTGCCCCTCTTGCAGGGAGAAGAAGGCGACCCACTAAAAGCAAAGGCAGCAAATCTAGTCGCAGCAGTTCCTTGGGGAATAAAAGCCCCCAGCTTTCAGGTAAAAAGCCATGGACCAGGTCAGCCTTGGCTGTCCCATCTTTTGTTTCTGTCTCCTGACTCTATATGTAACCTATTGAGCCATTTGTTGTTTTTGTTAAATTTCAGAGGAGTTTGACTTTCCTAATATTCTTGCTTCCTTGACCTTTCCACTCCTTATATTTATAGTACCTCTATTTGTTGAGTCTATGGAAGGGTGAGTACTATGGCTTATTCCATTGTAACCCATATTACTAACTACCTCCATTACCCAAGCCACTTACAGTTGTTCTTAAGGATAAAACACTTAGCATTGCCTGGTTACTCCTATAATTCACATTACACCAAACTCATAGGCAATTGGAAAAAAATACTTTTAGTAAAAGTTCAGGTAAAAGAAAAAACTTTTAGTAAAAGTTCAGGTAGGTTTTTCCTTTCAGTGAATGAATTATCCATAATTGCAGCTGGCATGAATGTAAATTTCATTTAGATGTTTGGATATGTCTTAGGTGGTAATTTTCCTGATTAAAGTTTTTATTTCATTTATGTATATTGAAATAAAGAACTTGCTCGTGGCTGTAATAAAAAATAATTCATAATCTCTTGTAATGAACTACAGTTTGTCTATTTTAATGGTGATAGAATTCTTACCCTTTGGTGAAATTATGAGAATGTTAACAGATAATTGGTTGTAAAGTGAAAGACAAATAAATTTATACCTCATAGTTGTTCTCCAGGTCTAATATAAATGTGTTGGAAAGCAGTTGCAAACTTCTTAGCAGCTTTCCATTCTCTGGAAGCTTTCAGAAACCCAAACCATTTCTCTAGTACATCAGAACCCATTCATTAGTAGAAATGTGATTATAAAGGATATCAGCTAATTTAGATCCTAATCCCAATTTTGACATACTTTTTGAGTGGCCTGCTAGTCTGCCAATTAGTAGGGAACAGAGAAATTGGTCAATTTCAAGACAGCTGACTAGGGAATAAAAGTCACCTGCCACAAATAATTTTAAATATGTATTACTCTGTAGTCATCTGCATTATTTTTGACACCACTTTTGTACTTGACCTGACACATACTTAGAAGGAAAACTAAGCAGAGACTGCCCACCAAACCTATTTGTATCCTGCACCAATTCAGTGTTACAGGTTTTTAAAAGCAATGATGGAATTGTAAAATGGAATTCTCCCATATCCACTGCGTGTTCTACTCAGCTGAGACTTGGGAACCATCTAGGTTAACTAAACTAAAAGTCTTTCGGAATAGTTACTCCAGCCCTATTGCCTATTGATTCTCATGTCATTTCTCACTTCCCCTCCCATTAGTGAGGCCTTTTGTTCTTTCATCACTTACAGCTTTTGACCTATTATTAGTCACTTAGTGGGACACATTGAAGAATAAGAATATAAGAATAGTGCCTGTTAAGTTTATTGGGAAAGCTGGACATGTTTCCTCATGCCACTTTATCTTTTGGCAGGTAACCTGTCTGGTCAGAGTGCCACTTCAGTTTTGCACCCCCAGCAGACCCTCCACCCTCCTGGCAACATCCCAGAGACTGGGCAGAATCAGTTGTTACAGCCCCTTAAGCCATCTCCCTCCAGTGACAACCTCTATTCAGCCTTCACCAGTGATGGTGCCATTTCAGTACCAAGCCTTTCTGCTCCAGGTCAAGGTAAGCAATCAAAGCAATCAACATGTTCTAAAAACATGAAAATGGAGATACTGCCATATCCGCGACAAAAGCCTGATGAGCATCCTATTAAGGTCAGTTGGAAGACCGGCTGACCAGAACACAGCCTGTGTATTAAAACACTTTCGGATCTTGAGCTGGAAAGGGAAGTTGAGTAATGATTATATTAGGTGAATTCATTGCTCCTATCAGATGAAATAGGTTTTTTCAAAGGATTACAGCAAAAGGTTGTATTGTGACTTACATGAGGACTTAACCAAATTAATGACTCATTTGGGATTTGCAACATAGGCTTTAATACTAGACTGAGATTTCCTGGACCAAAATTAAGGAGTTTTAGCAGTTTCTGAAAGCTAATGCATTTGCCTAGCCAGTGTAGACTTTTTTAACTTGTAAGTATGGGAGTAGCATTCTAAGATAAATAGCCCTACAATTCAATTTGTTACCTGTAATCTACTTCCTAAATAGAGTTTTATTTATTAATGATCATTTAAAACCTTCCTGTAGCAGAACGCTGCTAGTAACGATAGAACGAGAATTGGAAGAACTTAGGTGTCTGGGTGGAAAAGAATAAGAGAAGAGTTAGGTAACTTGCTTAGGTGCTTTTGCCACAATATCACAGATAGTAAAGGTAGATCATCATTGGACTAGGTAAATGTGCTTGCTTGCCGGGAGCACAAACCAGCTAGCATTATTATTCACACTGGGAAAAGCTTCAACATTTTGCAAAGTAAGGGAATTGAGACCTAATATTTCCTGTCCTACCTATCTGACCTTTCCCTAGAAGCTTGTTCTTCTGTGTGCCATCTTAGCGCATTTCACCACTCCAGCCTCAAGTTTCTAACATCTTGTAGTTGTGTTCTGTCTCTTCTCTCTCTGTTCTTCCCTGTTTTTCCCCTCTCACAGGCTGTGCGAAGTTTAACTGTGCATCTGAGCAGGTGACATTCAAACCTGGTGGCAGGAGGACCCGATTTCTGAGTACGCCCTGCTTGGCTCTTTGTGTGTAACACCTTTACTCCTTCCTCGTCCTTGTTTTTCTGCTGCTTGGATCTGATGTTTCATGCAGTCCATTTTCATTTGTCTCTTTGTATATCATCTACTCAGTGGCTTGGCTGAACTATTACCCTCAGAAGTTTGGGTCTCTATATTAATTATGATAAAAGATGTAGAAATAAGAACAGGTTTCTATAAACTTCAAAATAACTTTCTGGTAGAATTGCTTCTTTATAGATCCATGACAGAGTAGAAAAGGTGGTAATGCTGTATAGACTGCAGGGTCATTTGGGATAAAGACTGAAGTCCATAGTCCTACTCACTTCCACCCCTTGCTTTGGCATTAGAAGTGACAGAAAGCATCTTGACCACCAATGTACTTAGATCCTGGCAGCAAGGGAAAATTACACCCTATTTTTTTATTCTTTTTCCGAGTAGGTTGAAATCTTTTTTTTCTTCTCAATTAAGCCTGGCCATGTGTCCATTGAAATGATGCTAGAATCTCTTCATTGGATCCTTTCACCACCCTTAACCTTCTAACTCCCTAAAATTGATAGTTCAAAAAGGGTTTCAGTGTAGTTATTCTGATCAAGCATTTATTCTCAAGAACCAGAGCCCAGGGCCTGCCAGTGAAAATGGTCTCTTTAACATGATTGCTAGGATTTCTTAGCTTTCTTAAAAGCAAGGCACAATAGTAAATCACCCAATTTCCCAGCCCATCTTCCCCAAATATGAAATAAAGATGATGCCTCTCTCGTAGGGCTGTTGTACAAAAAAATAAGATCATGTGCACAAACACTGGTAGCTCTTGGGAAGCACACATCATTTTCTTCTAATTAGCCAGTGCCTACCTGAAACATAGTAGGTAGTCAATAAATGTATATTGGAATAAAAATTTTAAAAACAAAAATCAGGCTCAAGTAGAAAACCTTTGTTAGAGTTTGGTTAAAGATCTTCACTGCTGAGGCCTCAAACTTCTGATGTGGTTACTGAAGTGCTTTTTAAATGCATGTGCTAAGGACATCACTGTTTCTGAGGTTCAGAGGTCCTTGGGCCTCATGTATCACTATCCAGGACTATTGAACAAAGAAGGAGGTGGAAGACATTATCCAGTTTGGTAGTTTTCCAAAGCATGTGTGATGTTTGGTTAGACCAGGCTGGACCAAGCACGTTAGCACCTTGACACTTAAATAAGCATATGTCCAGCTGGCAAGATGAGATGACATTAATAGGAGGAGACAAGTGTTTCAAAGTAGGTTGCTGTATGCTATACAGCCTGAAACGTCGAAGAGGGAAGAAAGAGAACCAAGGCTTTTTTGTGAAGAACAATGTGAGTGATACATTTCAGATTAATTAATTAAATAAATTCTCACCACACTCTTAAAGGTAGGTGGTAGCACACTATTGTTCAGATGAAAGTGGTTAGAAATATTAAATCTTACCACTTCCTTTTGGGTCTAGAACGAGAGGCCCTACATCTGTTGAAGGCACACAAGTATACATCATGTAAGCCTTGGTAAACAAATTACGAAAGGCAGATTTAAAGCAAATAGGGAAAGGAAAACAGGCATTTATTTACCAGGTGTGGGGTCTTTTTAGTTTGGGATGCGTTATTCTGTGCTCTCAAAATAGATTATGGTTTGGAAGCACGGCTTGGCTTAACGCTTTATTTATGTTCAAAAGTTGCTTGTTTTCCACATACTTTTAAAAATTTTTCTGGAGGGGACGGGGTTAGTATGTATGTCTAGGATTTGGAAATATGTTAGCTGATTTAAAAGGATTCAAAACTGTAACAATGGTACTGTCAAGTCTACTGTGGTAGAATTGTTTAATGCATTTTATCGAGTGCTTTTTAACAACCCAGCAGGAGAAACAGAAAGTGGGACGGGGTCAGTGGAAAGACTGCTTGGGTATTTGAAATTCAAGCAGTAAGACCTGAGAGACTGGAGTTCTTCCCCCAGCTTCCCCCAGAACCGTAGTGCAGAGCATTACTTTTAGATACAAAGACTGGTGGAAGCTCAGCCGTCAGCCAGGTGCCACTGGCCATCAGATAACCACGTGAAGGCTGACAGCTAGCAAGCTGCGTCCCATAGAACTGTACCCATAGCAGGGACTCCCAGGTCCCACCAACCTGTCTCTCTTTCTGCTTTCTCTTGCTGGCACTTTGTGTGCTGTTTGGAGATTCTAAATATTTTACACTGATGTTTCTTTGTCTTTAACACGTTGCTCTCTCTTTGTGCTTCAGGGAAGATGGTGAAAAAAGTCTGTCCTTGCAACCAGCTCTGTAGTAATTATCTTTTCTTTCTGTTATTTTTGGTCCTTGATTGCAAAGCCTGTTATCCATGAATTCTTGGAACCCTGAAGCTTCACAACACCCTCATTTCCCAACTTCCATCTGTCTAGTTCTGCACCCTGTTCTAATATATTTTTTAACATGCTTAATTGCTGACCTCTGGCTATCCTTACAGATTAAGAAATCACCTCCTAGTCAATGCTCTCACATGATGACCCTCTGTGATCCTGGCTTTGTGACAATTATGGATTGATGATGCCCATGATAGAGAGAGAGAGAGATCAGGGATACCTGGCTCTTTGGGGAGAGCCCTTTAGTTAGCAGATATGTGCCAGCCGCTGTTCTCCCACTGGAAAATCAGCACTGGTCAAAACATAGAAAAGTCCGCATCCTCATATCACAGCAGGAGGCGTCTGCTAGATTGGGGAGGAGAAAAGCACTACTTCGTAGAGTCTGGCTTCTTAGGCTGATGGCTTCTCATTAACGTGCATGCAATTCAACTACCCAATCGGCCACCTAGACAGTCAGAAAACTCTGTATTTGGGGTACTGGGCAATAAGCTGTGACTCATAGTAGGTTATCGTTCATGGGATCTGGTGGTGGGACACGGGGGAAATGTATTATGGCAGGAGAAAAAAATGGATTTGGGGTGGTAAAATATATACTACTTCCTAGAGCTTTGCAGCAATACTGAGAAAGGTCTAGAGGCTACTCAGTGTACTCTCTGGAAGGCAAGCAGCATCCTCAAAAATATGTGTATTATAAGTGTTTTTAAACCATTTCCTACTAAAGTGGACTAAATGCACTATCCATGCTTCTAGCTTTTGTAGTCAACTTTTCCCAGGCATTAATTTCTGGTCAGAGAAGGATGTTTGTTTCCTTCTTTAATGGGAAAGCCTGTTTTCAGAAGCCAGAATAAGGTTAACTGTATGGCCAACCTCCTCATAGTATAAACCCCGCCTTCGTAATCCAGTACTGTGTAAGACAGATGAAAATGAAGAATGAAATTTGGTTGTAAAGGAGCCTCACAGCATCAGAGACGACTAGCATGAGACTAGAGAGGTGTGACCCCGGCATGAGCTCTTTGTGAATAAGCTGTGTTCACCTCTACTGAGCTGCTCATATTTGGCTTGTGACAGTTCTTCTCACTTGTGATTGTTTCTGGTTTTCATTTTGATTGTCTCACTCATCAGCAAGCTCACCAAGCAGTTATTGTTCAAACAGGAAAATGGCCCTCATGCATGTGATACGCTTGCTTTCTGGATTCTATTACTGTCACGACTGCCACCCTCATTGCTTGTGCTTCCCACTCTGTGCTTCCCCACCACGGTCTCTCTTGCTTTTCAAGGAAAGCTGTTTGTTTCCTGTGCTTTTATCCTTTTCCACTTGGGTTTCCTGTCCCACAGGAGAACTTACTCTGCCCTTTACGCTGTATGTGCAGTAGCTATCCCCTTGTGGCTCCAGTGGGCCCTCAGAAGTGAGCTAATACACACACTGCAGTAATCCATGTCTTGCCTTGGTGGTAAGAAGCATGTGACCTTCCTCACTCTGCAGCTTCACCTCAGAATTAGCTGTTCCTCTAATACAGACGTGCTTGTGTGTGCCATTCCCAGGGCAGTGGGGTATAAACTTGAGACCAGCAGTGGATTATAAAGGGCTTTTAAATGGCAGAGTTGCTTCGGGCATGCTGCTGTGCTCTGGTGCTGCTTCGACCTGGAAAGCAGGAAAATGTATGCATTTATTTAGCCCCCAGCATTATTTGGATATCTTAAGGCCTAGTGGCTCACAACTTACCTTAGTAGCTTTTATTTATTCTGCAGCAAATGTGAATTCTGGTAAGAAAGTGGGGGGTGAGGGAAAAAAAACAAGATTATGACTTTTCTTTCCCTCTTCCCTAAAACTTGCCTCTTCGAATAATCTTCAGTGTGCCCTCCAGCAGAGCCGAAATCAGGCAGGACACAGACTCCTTCTTCCTTTCTCATCAAACCATAGAAATAGAATTCCTTCATCATAACCTGAAAGCTTCCTCCTTCCCTTTGCACTCCTTCCTCAGCTGAATGTTCCTGTTGCTTCCACATACAAGTGCTTGCTTGCTCTCTGGGAAAGGGGGGAACGGGTGAGAATCCACAAACCAATTGAACCAATTGAGACTGAGGTCATCTTCAGGAAAACCATGTGTTCCTGGAGTTGAAAGATTCAGGCACACCACAGAGAACCTTCTTCATGACTAATCTTGGTTCTTAACTCATAGGCAACTGGGAGAGGTTGAAGCCTTCATTCCTCCCGAGTTTGTTTACAAATTTGTGTGTACGGGTCCAGGTGAAAAAGGTTTTTTGAACCGAGCATGCTGTTTCTTTTATCACCTCTTTCTGTTAAAGAATGGCTAAAGACTGTGGCACAGTATCCACGTGGTGTGGGAAGCCCATCTTTTCCTGGGCCAAGCATCTACCTTTGCTTTCCTTTAACTCCTACTTTAACCCTGCCTCAGTGCTCGAGAAATCCTCTTTTGCCCTGCATTCTGCAGCATTCTAGAGCCTCACTGACCATACCACACCTCCCTCATCAGCGTGATGATGGGAATAGAGTACTGAAACTTACTTTCTGTACTCTAGATGCCATGGGAATGGGCAGAAAGGGGTCCCTCCCCTTTGTGCCTACCACCATCTTGAGTTTTTTAGCCTCATCTGCAACTCCTGAAGAGAACCTGTTTTCATTACCCTCTTATGCCAAAACATTGGCTAAACAAGACCTTGGAACCTTCCCGTCTTGCATGGCTTCCCAACTCATCCTCTCCCCATTCAGTGGCTTGCCATTCATCATCCTGTGAAGTTTTCCCTCTTCCTGAAGCCAAAACCCAACCTCCTTTTAATGCTTGTATTCTGTTGCTTCTTTTAATCCTAGGGACCAGCAGCACAAATACTGTCGGGGGAACAGTGAACAGCCAAGCCGCCCAAGCTCAGCCTCCTGCCATGACGTCCAGCAGGAAGGGCACATTCACAGATGATCTGCACAAGTTGGTAGACAATTGGGCCCGAGATGCCATGAATCTTTCAGGCAGGAGAGGAAGCAAAGGACACATGAATTATGAGGCAAGTCTTCTTCCCTCCTTGCCATTTTCCTAATCTGTCAAGAGTATCACTTAGCACACATCTGAATTCAGAGAGGATATCAAGTACCCAGGCTAGTGCTTAACATTTCATGCCACAGCCTTCTGTAGTAGCTCATGACTTTTAACCCCTTTAGAAACAAACAAAAATCACCCGGTTGCCCTTTTATTTTTCTTCCCTGAATTTCTAGCTCCCTGTTTGTCAACTAAAGTTTTTTCTCCCCCTTTCTTTCGAAGCCTTGAACTACATACACATATGTACACAAGCACATGACTCTGCCCACTTCCACTCAGAATAGTTATTCTAACCTAACATGTTAAGTATAAAAAGCCGATAATTATTATGGAAGGTTTGGTGCGAGTTTTGGTTTCGCTATACCCTGTAAGATTAGACCAGCCCCAGTCCTAGAATTTTATTTCAGTACTACCCATTTCACACCCATGGGTTACACCCACACTGGACTTTACATGTAGTTGTTTTGTTTTCAGGGCCCTGGAATGGCAAGGAAGTTCTCCGCACCTGGTCAGCTGTGCATCTCCATGACCTCAAACCTGGGTGGTTCTGCCCCCATCTCTGCTGCATCAGCTACCTCTCTAGGTCACTTCACCAAGTCCATGTGCCCCCCACAGCAGTACGGTTTTCCAGCTCCCCCCTTTGGCACTCAGTGGAGTGGGACAGGTGGCCCAACACCACAGCCACTTGGCCAGTTCCAACCTGTGGGAACTGCCTCCTTACAGAATTTCAACATCAGCAATTTGCAGAAATCCATCAGCAACCCCCCAGGTTCCAACTTGCGGACCACTTAGACCTAGAGACATTAACCGAGTAGATTTGGGGGCAGGAGATGGAATGCTGAGGGGTGGGCGGGAGGGGGGAATGGGAAAGTAGCCTATATACTAACTACTAGTGCTGCATTTAACTGGTTATTTCTTGCCAGAAAGGAATGTTTTTAATACCGCTTAGAGCCCTCAGAATTGAGAATCTCCCTCCCCCTTCACCATTTATTGGAGTGGAACAAGAGGGAAAGAGCAGCTTTCTTGTGATGGGGCGGTTTCAAACTATGCTTTCCTGTTCTCTACACCCAATAGCAAGGGCTAGGAAAGAGAATCATTTATCAGAAAGCCACAAGAGAGCTCAGTCAGTGGAAAAACCAAACCCCATCTGGATTTTCAAATGGGTGGAGCTCTTAATGTTGGTACCCACCCCAAATCCCTTATTCCCTCAAGAATCCAAACCACAACACAAAAAAACAAACAAAAAACCTATTGGGCTCTCTCCTACCCTGTTCCCCCCTCCCTTTTTTTTTTCTTTCTTTGTTTCTTCTTTTGTTTGTTTCTTTCTTTTTGCTCTTTAGAACCCAGTGAAAAACACCAGGGGACTGAGGTTTCAACCCTTTCTTATGATAGGTCATTAGTGCTTTTAAGCAAATGATATTAGCAGCTTTGACTGCAGCATTAGCAATTAGGAAAAAAAATTAAGTTCCCTGCGGACATGTAACTTTGCCATCAGTTTTGATGTGGAAACACTGTGATATATAAATGTTGTTGGACAACAGTAGTTTTAAGAGTAAAATACGAAAGGTTTAAAAAGTTGAAAAAAAGCAAGCTCTGTCCTTTACTTATTGAGACACTTTAGCTTTTTCCTTTGTATTTCCATTGTAGTAGATAAATAAATGTGAATGTAAGATTGTATAAATTACTGTACTTGAATACTTCTGTTCTCCCAGTATTGCTTGCTGGATATTTTAGTGCCTTGGACTTCTACTGCTTCTGCCATTAGCACCAACTTCTCATCAGACCCCAAATCAGCAGAGGGCGTATGGAAGGATAATAGGTCCATGTGACCCCAGCAGAGGATTATGCCAAAGGGAAACTGAAAGAGTATTTTTTTTTTCTTTTAAGTCATTCAATTTTGTCTAGAGCAGGTGTAAGATGAGCAGGGTGAGAAGTTAAGTTGACATCAGTGGTTGAAAGCAGAAAGTTCTGTTTCAGGAACAGTGAGGAGGGGTTTCGTAACAAAATTGGACAATTTAAAAGATTAAGGGTGGTGTGTGATAAATGAAGAAAAAGGAAGACTAAGAATGGGAGAACAAACTCGTTATGAAGATATGTGATGCCTGGCCTGTGGGTGCCATAAGCCTTACTTGAGCCAGGCTGGAACAGACAAGACCTAGTAGAAATGGCTGAATATAAAGGGAGTGGGGGCTAGTTTTTAAGTTGGGAAACTGATAGTGAAGAGTCACAGATGGAGAAAGTTGCTCTAAGAAAAACTGTATGGATTGCTTTCCTCTTGTTGCAAATGTCTCCTGCATTTCCCAGCTTGGGGTACTGTATTTTGTGGAAAGTGGACCCACATCTGAATTAAGCATTGTAAGAAAGAGTGCTTATTCCTACTCATTTCCTATGTGATGTCCAGATGGTTGCAGAATCCTAAGTCTGTTGTGCCACCTCTTTTTCTAGAATTGCAACTGATATTCTCACATTTTCATATAAACAAATACTCCCCTTAAGTAATAACTGCAACCAATCAGTATTATTTAGTGCTATGCCTAGTTGTAATGGGCAGTTCTGTTATTTTCAGAGCTTTCAGGAAATACTCCTAATTGGCTATGTTTAGATCTCTGTTATCTCTGAAGATGGGGAAAGAAGCTAGAACTCTTAATTTAGGGGGTGCTTCTTTTCACTTGAGTTGGGAAATTAACATAGTTCTGATCTCTGACCCACCTCAACTGGCACATCCCAGGAATCCCCACAATAGGAAGAGCCTGGTTGGCTGTCCTGTCCTGCCGTTCCTTCATGGGTCCTATATTAAGTTAGCCTAGGTCCCAAAGACGCAAATGAGAGCTGAAGGTTTAGGAAAGTAGAAATTAACAGGGGTTCCAAGCCCTACTTCAAAGCTGTTTACTTATTTATTCTCTGCTTAAGATCCTTGGGGAGATGGTAAGAGTAAGAATAGAACAAAGAAGGTGCTGAGTAAATGAGAAACGGACCACCTAAGATGAATGAAACTATACTTTCTACTGGAGGAACGAGGGAACCAAATGCAGCACATTATTTTTTGTTATTTTGGCTTAATTTTGAGATCTCTTCACTTACACACAAAAAGTAAGAACTGGTTTTATTTACTGTTGATTTTTCTTCCCTCCTGTGGATGAAATAACTGAAGCCTAGAGGAATGAACTAGCGCTACTGAACTGTTTAAATTATTTTTGTGTTAATAGTACACTTTGAGTATCTTTTTCCACATTACAAAAATCTTTCTGAATTATAAATGTTTTCCTTACATTATTTAACAATGTACACTGTTTAGAAAAACAAATAAACTAAATTCAAACCTTGGGGGTTTCTCAGCAGCCGTTAATTGTACATTTTGCACTAACTCTGGGTGTTGCGCTTCTTGTAAGATTGCGCTTTGTGCTTCAGTTTGTTACCTTTGTAGACTTATTTAATGAAACCATTCAAATAAACCAAACTTGCTTTTGTTGAGCTGTGGGCTTTCATTTCCAGCAAATTCCTTTTTCATGATCTCATTAGCTCACTTTTGAGTTGTGTACAATTTATATAACTAGATTCCTAACTCCAGGACCTCTTTAGCAGTCCTGAACTAAACTAAGATTATGCTTCAGAAAAAGGTTTTTTCTGACGAAAGTGGTAAGGGTGTCAAAATCAAAAGATGAACATATGACCAAATCCATGTAATGAGGTAGTAAGGTAAAAGGAAAATCGGGGTAAGCTACATCATCTTCCGAAGGAACAGAAACGGCTGCCTTCCTGTACTTCAGGAATTCCTTGCCTCGGGTTCATAGCTTCCCACAGATGGGTGTTTGATGCAAAAATTTATAAAAGCCACAGCGTGAAGATCAGATAAAAGGCACAGCCCAAGCTACTGTTTTACTTAAAAAGTAAACCTGCAAACTCATTGTTTGGGGGGAAGAATTATGAAACATCTGAAACTATACGAAAAAAACATTTTTTGAGCTACAAAGCCACCTTCACATGTGAAATGCAAAAATATAAACAGCTACTTACATTTTTTGTTAAAAAGAATTTATTTTGCTTTCTTAAAATGCCTTTTCATGGTCCTAGATCATTCCCTTGATAAGGAAAAAAACCACAGGACACTGACTTCATAAACCTATAAAGGAGAGATTATCATAGATGAAGATGGCAGGCTGGATTGATGCAAAGTAGCGAAACCCCACTCTAGTCTTTGTTCTTAGGATACACAGTGTGGTGTGGACAGCAGTAAATGTGGAGACCTAAAGTTCAAAGAAGACAGACATTAACAATAACTTGATATAGGTGGTGGCTAAAGTCCGTGCTTCATGGTATGGCTTCTATTGCTTGAAGGCAGGTAGCCACTGATGACTCCTGAAATGCCTATACTTACTAATGTAAGAGCTTAGGAATAAATAGAGAAGAGCCTCAAGAGCCAGAGAGAAGGTGTTCAGTCGTAGAGCCTCCCCCCTGCAGTGTGTGACAAGCTTTTTAAAAGGGCTTTCTGACTGCTCTGCTCTGTCTGCAGTAGGCTCCAACACTCAAATCCTCAGGTAAAGTTCAGAATGAAGCAAGGTAAATCCTTGGAAATAAAGCTCATTCCCTAGGAATGATGAACAATTTCATGACCAAAAAGTAGTTTTCGAAAGTCCCTTTTGTGACAAAGTCCAATGATGTGACCGGAGCCTCAGTTAAGATGGATCCAGTTTCCTTTTCTTCAAGTCTTGGTTCTTGTCATAGAAATCACAGTTTACTATGGAAGAAAAAAAATCATTTAAATATGACTGCCATGATTTTAAAATAAGAAACTGACAGCTAAAATTTGAAAGACCAGTGGGGCAGCTGGGTGGCTCAGTTGAGCATCCAGCTATGGCTCAGGTCATGATCTCATGCTTCGTGAGTTCGCGCTCACTGCTGTCAGTATAGAACCTGCTTCAAATCCTCTGCCTCACCGCCAACACCCCCCCTTGCTCCTCCCCCATTCATTTGTGCACGCGTGGTCTCTCTCAAAAATAAACATTAAACCTAAAAGATGAATAAAAATTGTTATGAGGGTAGATCTTTGTGTTATCTCTAGATCAAGTTGCAATACCAAACATGATGGGCCTACTTTAATAGATAAAGTTCTTCAGTCAGTCATGCTTAAGCTTCCTACTACTATCAAGGGTTATAAGGAGTTACACCTGAAGTCAGGGCCCCCAGAGAAAAAGTTCTGGCGTATAAGCCAGTTATCTTTCATTTTCTTACACTGATATTTCTCTGGCATAATATTATACAACTTCTTAAAATGGAATTCATCATTCTTTCTTTAAAATGCAAAGAATTAACCCAAGTTCTCCCTTCAATTTTTGTTGCTGAACACTCTCGCTACCTGTTATCTCTTGGTTACTGTTGTGAGTTTGGAGTTGCCTGGGTCCAGATTTTGCTTGTGGATCCTGGTGACAGAGGTCCTGTGGGGTCCTATTCCAGGTCACCACCTGGTGTTTCAGGACTGGTGTGGCAGGGGTCTGGAGTGGTTCTGGCCTAGACAAGGGCTTCACATCACTGTCCTCTGCATCTGGATCCATATCCCACATTCCAAGACTGTCTGCAAGGACAGAGATCGTGGGAAAACACAGCATCAACAAAGAAGAGTTCTCACAAAGCACTGGGAAAAACGTCATAAGAAATTCCATGTCGTGAGTGGACTATGACAGCTTTTGGAACTTCTCTCTCCCTGTCCACTAAAAGTATGCCAGAGTTTCTCTTAGGACCACAGAGGAGCTGAGTATGTGCTGTCAGAACGCCTGCAGTCCATTACGTGTCCTCTCTTTTTCTAAAACTTTGTGGGGCTATGAGATTAAAATGAGGATTTTTATGTCTCTCTTAAAATGTATTAGTGACTACCAAAAGTGCATTTCGTAGGTTTCATTTAATAAGCACCTATATTGGGGCACCTGGGTGGCTCAGTCGGTATGCATCAGACTTCGGCTCAGGTCGTGATCTCACGGTTCGTGGGTTCAAGCCCCGCACTGGGCTCTGTGCTGACAGCTCAGAGCCTGGAGCCTGCTTCAGATTCTATGTCTCCCTCTCTCTCTCTGCCCCTCCCTCGCTCACACTCGTCTCTCTCAAAAAAAAAAATAAACATTAAAAAATAATAATAAGTACGTATATTAATACTTAAGTCACTCCTTTAGCTCCTACTGACCTGTGAGGAAGTCTTTCTCCGTGTGTGGTTCAGAAACAGTTATGGGGGTGCTGTGCTTCACAGGAAGTGCTGGCGGTGCGGCTACAGTTCACAGGAGAGCGAGCAAGAGAGGACAAAATCAGAATCACTCAGTTGTTGGAGGGAGCACCTCAGAAGTGCAAAGCTGCCTAGAGTTACGCTGGTTCCTGGCACAGCCAATAGGAGATCCAAGATTCCTGGTCCCATTCCTACCTACATACAGATCTGCATGAGGCTAAAATCACGATTCTCTTTTCTTCTCACTAAATTGGGGAGAAAACAAGGTTCATTTCTCCTAAAGCAACTGTCCAGTTGGTCTGGGATAAGCCCTTTGTTTCTACTCTCTGGGAAAGACAATTCTCTTCAAACAATTTTGCCTCATGTTCACAGACAACTCAGAAAAGCTTTCTAATACGGAGATGGCCAAAGTAGCTGAAAGGGGGAAAAAAAAGTTATATACCCTAAAATTTCTAGTTCTAGATTATGTCAAGGCCCCTTTCCTTCCCTGAAGACAGATGAGGGCGTCTTTAGAAATGGGGAAATGCATGGCAGGATTTCATAGAGTCTTAATTGCTTAGACTCTATCCTGACCTGATGTCCTACTGAGTTCTGGTTTGGACGTAACCGTACATACTGGCAGAGGATCAGGCTAGTCCCTCGGGACACCTCCCCAGGGCCTCCGCTCCCATCCTCCTCACACACCCTGATTCTTCTTTTCCACTGATGGAGCAGATAGTTGCACTTGCTGTTTCTCCATTTGTTCCCGGAACTGCTGCTGCAACTGTTTTTGCCGGAGCTTCCGCTGGTACGTGGCATCGCTCTCCATGGCGGAGGCCAGGCTTCTGCATCAGAAGAGCAATAAGGCGGGGCTGAGTTAACGAAGTAAACTCCTGAGGGAGGACACAGACCAGTCTGCTAGCTCAGGAGGTGAAAATGGAGGTCACGAAGACTGAGAAGAGAAAGAGAGGGAACCGAGGCCTCATACCGGGAGCTGCCGGCCTTGTCTTCCTGTTTCACGAGGTGGGGATCATCTGAGCAGCTTGGTTTGCAAGGGGAGGTCACCTCCTGTGGTTTCGGGGGTCCCAGAGTCACGTTCTGCCGGCAGCTGCTGTATCTTGCTTGTTCCACAGAGGGTTCAAAATCTTGTCTCTTTGCTTTAGTTAAATCCACTTCAAGAGGCAACTAATAAGGGAAGAAAGGTAAATAACTTCTTCCAAGTGCACTTCCCCTTCCTTTCCCTGCCTTCAAGGTCTAGATTCCTGGAAAATGGTATTTGACCATCCACTATCCATCGTGCCCTCTAGATCCTGAGAAGCTGAGACAAAGGATCCATACTTCGATCTGTGCTTCAACTAACATTTTTAATTATATGGGAGAAGTAAAACAATTTCATTTTCTACTTTATACCTTTCTGTAGTAATCAAATTTTGGTAAAAAGGAATCTTACTTTGATTCAAGGCAAATGTTCTATATATCCTAATTTGAATCTTTCGTGGGCAGCTGGATCTGTCTGATGCTGTCAACTTTTTGTCTCTTTTTCGTGGGAATGATCACACATACTCCTTGTGGAGGCCTGTACTTTCTCTGGCCTTTCTTCCAGGACTTCCCCCAAAATACAACTCTCCTCAGTACAACACTCACAGGTTGCTACGGCACAACTAAGTGTCCTTCAAATGACAGGAGGAAGAAGACTTGGAAAGCACTGACGTCTCCCAATTTGGGGTAGTTCCTGCATCTCACCAAATGTGAGAACTAACTGTACTTCATGGCATTTGGCAATATGTTCTACTTCCAGGCCCTGAGCACTATAGAAACCCAGAGCTTTTCACTTGGGAGAACTGTCTCGATTCATATGGATGCTAATTTTAATAAAGATAATCTGAGGGGCACCTGGTGGCTCAGTCAGTTAAGCGAATGACTCTTGATTTCAGCTCAGGTCATGATCTCACGATCGTGAAATTGAGCCCTGCATTGGGCAATGTGCTGTGGAGCCTGCTTAGGATTCTCTCTCTCAAAAAAATAAAATTTGTAATTAATAACCTGAAAATAATTTCATTACATTATGAAATTTCTAATCTACATTGGAAAGTAAATGAGTAGGTTAAAAATAAATGAGCTTGGGGCACGTGGCTGCCTCAGTAGGTGGAGCATGCAACTCTGGATCTTGGGGTCATGAGTTCGAGCCCCACAATGGGTGTAGAGATTATGTAAAAATAAAAATTTTTAAATAAAATAATAAAATAAAATAGCGTATGCAACACAGATGAACACTGAGGACATTATGCTAAGTGAAATAGGCCAGTCACAAAAGAGCAAATATGGGGCGCCTGGGTGGCGCAGTCGGTTAAGCATCCGACTTCAGCCAGGTCACGATCTCGCGGTCCGCGAGTTCGAGCCCCGCGTCGGGCTCTGGGCTGATGGCTCGGAGCCTGGAGCCTGTTTCCGATTCTGTGTCTCCCTCTCTCTCTGCCCCTCCCCCGTTCATGCTCTGTCTCTCTCTGTCCCAAAAATAAATAAAAACGTTGAAAAAAAATATTTAAAAAAAAAAAAAAAGAGCAAATATGTATGATTCCATGTACAGGAGGTACATACTTAGAGTAGTCAAAAAAACGAGGCAGAAGGTAGAATGGCAGCTGCCAGGGGCTACAGGGAAAAGGAAGCAGGAAGCTACTGTTACACTTTCAGTTTGGTAAAAAGAGAGTTATAGAAATGGACAGTGGTGACAGCTGTACAACAGAAGGAAGGTTTATAACACCACTAACTACACTTAAAATGGTTAAGATGATAAGTTTTGTTATATATATTTTACTACAAAAAAAAAATGAACTTTGAAAAAAGTTTGAAAGACTCACAATGCTAAGTGCTGCCAGAGACCTGAAACAGCTGAAACTATAAACCACAGTGCAGGAGTGTACATTAATACAACCACAATGAACACTGGAAAGATCTAAAACGAAGCATATGCCTATTCTCTGACCCGACCCAATAATTCATTCCCAAGATAAATGGGTGTGTATGCACCAAAAGACATGCAAGAATGCTAACCGCAGCCCTATTCAAAACAACCAAAAACTACTCCAAAACTCCGTCTATTAGACAGAATGGGAAAATGAGCTGTGCTATATTCACACAATAGAAAAGTATACAGCAGTGAAAATGCTACATGTGACATGAGTGAATCTCACAAACATGTCAATTGAAAGCCAGACACAGAACAGTTCATACTGTTTGATTCCCCAAGGTGCAAAAAGGCCAACTAACCTATGTTGTTAAAAGAGGTTTTCCTTAGTAGTGATGAGGAGGGGAGAGCTTTGCAGTCACTGCAAGGAACACTATTGAGGCTTCTGAGACACTGATAATATTTTGATTTGATTTCAGATGGTTCTATGGCTATGCTCATCAAGCTGAACATTTATGATATGTGTACTTTTCTACATGTTTATATGTACATGTTAACACTTCAATGGATTTTTATAAAGCACAAACTATACAATTTCATTTATATAAAGTGCAAAAACAAAAAACCTACAAGACTGGGGCACCTGACTGGCTTAGTTGGTAGAGCATCCAATCCTTGATCTCAGGGTTGTGACTTTGAGCCCCACATTGGGTGTATATTACAGAAAGAGAGGAAGAAAAGAAAGAAAAGAAAAAGAAATGAAAGGGAAGGGAAGGAAATCTATGAGGCTAACAGAATAGAGAAGTCTGGACAGTAGTTACTTTTCAAAAGAGAAGTCAAGGTAGTGAATGGGAGTGGCAAATGGGGGCTTTGGGGTACTGGTAATGTTTTTTTATCTGGGAGATAAATAGCTGTGTTCACTACTAAATATTCATCAGGCTGTGCCATTATGAATTATACAGTTTTCTGTGTATAATTTGCACTTCATTTTAAAAATTCACTTAAAAACTGGGGCACCTGGGTGGCTCAGTCGGTTAAGCCTCCGACTTCGGCTCAGGTCACGATCTCACAGTTCCTGAGTTCAAGCCCCACGTCAGGCTCTGTGCTGACAGCTCAGAGCCTGCAGGCTGCTTTGGATTCTATGTACCCCCCTCTCTCTGCCCCTCCCTTGCCTGTGCTCTGTCTCTCTCTCAAAAATAAATAAACATTAAAAAAAAATTTTTTTTTTAATTCATTTAAAAACTAAGAGTAAAAAAGAAAGGGAGGATGTTAGCAGAATGGCAGACTCAGAAGCTCCACGGGCCCTTCCCCTAGAGACACTGAGTTACCAAGATACAAACTAGAATACCTTTCTGAGAACCCCGGTGACCAGCTAAGAAGCGACAGGCCTCAAGCCAGCATAAAACCAAGACAAGAATCCAGCAAAAGGGGTAGGAAAACTCCTGGCATTTTGCGTGGCCACTTGTGCCCCGCCCCTGCCCCTACCCAGCAGTGAGTAGCACAACCAGGAAGAAACCTCACGTACTGAGCTCTTCCTCTGGGATGGAAACAAAGGAGTAGACTGTGCATCCAATGTTGTGGCTTGTCTAGAGCTGCCCATGGCATTGCTTTCTGTCTCACCTGACTCAGCACAATGATGAGACCAGCAGCAGAGTTTGAAAGCCACTAAAAACAGAGATGAGCACAAGAACACCTTGGAGCTACAGTTATGCAGTGAGATGCCAGGAGAAAGAGATCATAAGAGGTTTGAGAGGTCCTAGAACCTCTAGGTGGGCCAACTGGTAAAGTTCTTGCCCTGCACAAAACCAGTACATAAAGACTGGGACTGGTGGTTGTTTTCTTAAATGCCACATCTCAACAAAAGATCATATGGCATTTAAAGAAACAGGGAAATGTGGACCAAAGTAACAAAATAAAACTCCAAAAACAGACTCTAAAAAAAATGCAATCTATAAACTGCCTAACAAAGAATTTAAAATAACTATCATAAATGCTCAATCAGCTAAAAGAGAACACAGACAGCTAATGAAATTAGGAAAATGATGCATGGATGAAATGAGAACATCAACAAAGAAAAACTATTAAATAGCAACTAACAAGTTCCAGAGCTGAAAAATATAGTAACAGCTGAAAAATTCACTGGAGGGATTCTATAGCACACTCGATCTGACAGAGGAAAGGATCAGCCCACAGGAAGACAGGTCATTTGAAATCATCTCAGAGAAGCAAACCAAAGGAAGAATGCAGAAATATGACCAAGCTTAAGGGGGCCTATAGGACACCTGTCACACTATATATTACAAGAATCTCAGAAGAAGAGAAAGAGAAAGGGGCAGAGAGATTATCTGAGGAAATAATGGGCCCAAAACTTCCAAAATCTGAGGAAAGAATATGTATACATTCAAGAAGCCCAAAGAGGCTAACTAAACTAAACCCAAAGAAGCTCACACCAAAACACATTATAATCAAACTGCCAAAAGTCAAAGACAACACACTAGTTACAAACTACCAGAAAGAGAAATTAAGAAAACAAACCTATTTACAATTGCATCAAAAAGAATAAAATACTTAGCAATAAATGAACCAAGGAAGTAAAAGACCCATACACTGAAAACTACAAGACGCTAATGAAGGAAACTGAAGAACAAATGGAAAGGTATTTCATGGTATGGATTGGAAGAATTAATATTGTTAAAATGCCTAAACAACCCAAAACAATCTACAGATTCGATGTAATACCTATCAAAATGCCAACGGCATTTTCCACAGAAATAGAACAAACAATCCTAACGTTTGTATGGAACCACAAAAGACCCCAAATAACCGAAGCAATATTGAGAACAAAGCTGGAGGCATCATGCTACCTGATTTCAAACTATATTACAAAGCTATAGTAACCAAAACAGTATTTTCATAAAGACACATAGATCAATGGAAAAGAAAGGAGAGCTCAGAAATAAACCCGTTTATATGATCAACAAATTTATGACAAAGATGCCAAGAATGTACAATGTCAAAAGGACAGTCTCTTCAATAAATGGTGTTGGAAAAATGGATAGCCCGTGCAAAGAATGAAACCAGACCACTATCTGACACAATATACAAATATACACAAAATGAAGTACAGACATGAGTGTAAGACCAGAAACCATGCAACTCCTAGAAAAAAACACAGGTGATAAGCTCCTTAACACTGGTTTTGGTGATGACTTTTTGAATGTGACACCAAAGCAGAGCCAACAAAAGAAAAAATAAACAGGCAGGACTACATCAAACTAAAATGCTTTTGTATAGCAACAGAAACTGTCAACATGAAAAGGTTACCTACTGCATGGGTGAAAATATTTGTAAATGATGGAACTGGAGGGTATTATGCTAAGCAAAATAAGTCAGTCAGAGAAAGACAGATACCATATGTTTTCACTCATATGTGGATCTTGAGAAACTTAACAGAAGACCATGGGGGAAGGGAAGGGTGAAAAATGTTACAAACAGAGAGGGAGGGAGGCAAACCATAAGAGACTCTTAATACAGAGAACAAACTGAGGGTTGATGGGGCGTAGGGGAGAGGGGAAAGTCGGTGATGGGCATTGAGGGCACTTGTTGGGAAGAGAACTGGGTGTTGTATGGAAGCCAATTTGACAACAAATTATATTTTTTTTAAAAATTTGTAAATGATATAATCAATAAGGAGTTAATATCCAAAATATGTAAAGAACTCAATAGCAAGAAAATAAACAATCCAATTAAAAAATGGGAACTGGATCTATATAGACATTTTTCCAAAGAAGACACGTAGATGGTCAACAGACACACGGAAAGATACTCAACATCACTCATGATCAGGGAAATGCAAATCAAAACCACAATGAGATATCACCTCACACCTGTCAGAGTGGCTATTATCAAAAAAATAAAAAGCGTTGGCAAGGATGTGGAGAAAGGTGAAACCTTGTGCACTAGTGGTGGGAATGAAAACTGGTGCAGCCACTGTGGAAAACAGTATGGAGGTTCCTCAAAAAATTAAAAATAGAACTACCATGTGATTCACCAAGTCCACTTCTGGATATTTATCCAAAGAAAACAAAAACACTAACTCAAAAACGTATCTGCTCCCCATGTTCATATGGAAATAACCTAAGTGTCCATCCACGGATGAACGGATAAAGAAAATGTAGTACACATGCAATGGAATATTACTCAGCCATAAAGAAGGAAACTTGCTATTTGCCACAACGTGGATGCACCTCAAGGGCATTATGCTAAGTGGAATGAGTCAGATAGAGAAAGACAAACATTGTATCTCACTTATATGCAGAATCTGCAGGAGAAAAAAAAAAAAGAGCTCATAGGTACAGAGAACAGATTGGTGGTTGCCAGGGATACAGTAGGTAACAGGCAAAATGGGTGAAGGGGGTCAAAAAGTACAAACCTCCAGTTATAAAAATACGTCATGGGAATGTAATGTACAGTATAGTGACTGTAGCTAATAATATTGTATTGTATATCTGAAAGTTGCTAAAAGAGTAAATCTTAAAAGTTATCAAAAAAAATGTGTAACTAGGTATGGTGATGGATGTTAATGAGACTTATTATGTCATTCATTTCATAACATATACAAATATCAAATTATTATGTTGTATACCTAAACTAAAATAATGTTATATGTCACTTATATCTCAATTTTTAAAAAGTCAAAGACAAAGAGAAATCTTGGAAGCAGCAAGAGAAAAATCATCAACAAATCAACAGGCCACAACATAGATGAAACGAGGACATTACGCTAAATGAAATAAGTCAGTCAAAAAAAACAAACAGCATGATTCCACTTACATGAGGCATCTAAAGTAGTCAAATTCATAGACAGTTAAGTGGAATGTGGTAACCAGGGGCTATGAGAAGGGGGAAAGGGGGGCTGTGTTTTGGGTATCGAGTTGCAGTACCTCAAGATTAAAAAGTTCTGGAAATCTGTTTCATCAGTGAACTGTACACTTACAAATGGCTAAAATGGTAAATTTTGTTATGTGTTTTTTACCACAATTTAAAAAAGAGAGGAAAAAAAAAACTTACGAGTGATATCCCTAACAAACACAGATGCAAAAGGCCTTAAGAAAATACAAGCCTAATAACGTGTAAAAGGATCTTAACAAGGGAAAGAGTGGAGTTTTGACAGATGCCAATTGACACATGCCTCTGTTAGGGTCTCCACCCCAAGAGCCCCTCGAGTACAAGACAGGGAATGCTCCCCGGGGCCTCAGAGAATGTCATGGGGAAGGCAGCCACTCCTCCAGGCACCAGGAATATTCCAGAACCCGACTCAGCCCAGGCCAAGAGTGACTACAGGGGATACACGATTTCCAGACCCCTCTCTCGCAAAGTCTCAGCTCGTGCGATAGGCAGAGACAGAAACAAGAGGATCTACACCTTAAATCCACTCCAGCTAAGGAAAAGCAAGAAGGTGGAAGAGGTGTGGTTCTCAGTGTTTATAAGAAATGGTGGTGCTGCAGGGTTCTCAGACCATTCCCGAACACAGCGCTCCATGTAGAAGAAACAACTAGCATACATTCTCTGGGCTTCAATGTCCTCATCTGTAAAACAAGGCCATTGGTTCCTGTTGCTCTGATATCAAACAAGTCAGAAATACACATTCCAGACCCTCTAAAGGGCTGAGTCTCCCCTTCTTCTCTCTCCATCCGCAGTCACCCATGACACAAGGGAATCAGTAATATCTTTACTGCAATGCATTCCATTCATCCATTTCTAACATACCTGGCGTGGAAGCTTATTTAGTGACCTCAGATAGTCTTTGTCCAGAATACAATTTCCAAGTGCATTCCCAAAACTTCTAAGAGTAAGGAAAAAAAAAGAGTGAAACAGGTTGAGAATTATTACATGGTAATATCAGAGAACACAGTTAGAATCTCTGTGCAAGTTGCTTCTCAACTGTGGCAGAGAAGGACCCTAATATACATCCAAAAATGTTTACTGAGCACCTGCCACATTCATGCACTGCTTTAGTTGTAGGTTCTCAGAATACAGCACCATCCCTGCCCTCAGCATGAGGCAAGGACTATGAAAAGACTCCTTAGCTACCTCCTGCCGTGGAGCACCAATTCCAGAGCAGAGATTTCTTCTGAGGACTGCTCCAATTCCCCAGCAACAGTGGGCTACACACACTTAGAGCACAATCCTCCCTGACAGAAGCTCTTCACTCAGGATGCCTGGTTATGTACCGCAAGTTTGTAGTGGATGTTCATTCATACATGTGTTTTTCTAGTGATTCAATTCACTTCAATTCTCAAAGGCCAAAAAAAAAAAAAAAAAAAAAAAGGCAAAATACCCTGTTCTATGTAACTAAGCTGTACATACACAATGAAAAACTGCTTAATGGGGAAGCTGTCTCGTACCCATGTGGAAAGGTCTCCGATCCATGACTGAGGCAGTGGGTGTGCAAAATCGAACACAGAACAGAGAAGATAGTATTCTACCATGTGTTCCCAAGAGGGGAGACTGACTAAGCATAAAGCAGCATGGGGGACACGCAGGAGAACAGGAAACGGGGCCAAGAGATACAGGGGAGAGGGAGACTCAGGTTATTTTGATTTTTGTACCACATGAACGTATTACATTCTAAACAAACTAAAACAAAACAAAACTGCTCTGAAACAAGAATCAAAATGAAGCAGGTCAGACTCTAGCTTTTGCTTACCTCAGCGCCCGCTTCAGCCCATCTGTCACCGCCTCCTTCCTTGCCTTCTCCAAAGACAAGGCTTTTGACTTGAGGCCCTCACTGACCCCATAGCCCACATCTTCATGATATGAGCCGTCCTGTGGGGGGAAGAGCCCAACATGAAGAGCTGCAGTCGTGTGTCCCTGTCACACAACTCTTTTTGCCCTGAACAGTGCCCACACTGGGCACATATTAACTCAGGAGCCTTGCTAAAGGGCACATGAATGGGCACCAAGAACTGTAAGAGAATTAATTTCCAGCACTATGTCCTTTATCTTATCTGCTGGGAAGTATGTGAGACAATTCTCCCTTCCCACCTCCTCTTTTACTTAAAAAGGCATACAGCTAACCCACCCTAAATCTCACTAGGGTGCATGACCCCAAGGTATAAAAACCTCTGGGACACTGAACAAAAAGAAAATGTGAAATATTATATTTAACGACTCTAATGATTGGATATTAAATCTTTTCACTAGTCAGGTGGTGTCCATTTCTGGCTTTCACCAAAAATGAAAGTAGACCTGATTGAGTTATTAGCTGATAGAGAACTAAATATAATTTTAGATGATAGCACTCTGTGATTTTTTTTTTAAAATTTTTAATGTTTATTTTTGAGAGAGAGAAACAGAGACAGAGACAATGCGTGAGCAGGGTAGGGGCAGAGAGAGAGGGAGACACAGAATTCAAAACAGGCTTCAGGCTCCAGCTGTCAGCACAGAGTCAGACACGGGGTTTGAACTCAGGAACAGTGAGATCATGACCTGAGCCAAAGTCAGACACTTAACTGACTGAGACACCCAGGTGCCCCCGCCCCACACTCTGTGATTTTTTATATAACTCAGAAAGTTAATTCAAAGAAATGAGTGACACTATAACAAAACTCTCCATTCCCAGTTTATTATGTGAATAAGGTTTTTCAGTACTATTTACTAAAAATAAGAAGTTAGAATAGAATTAATGTTGAATGGTCTGTCTAGGAAAAAATAATATTAAACTATGGACATATTTTAAAAATTTAATTTAATTTAAAAAATAAACTATGGATATATAAACTATCCAAAAAGAAAAAGCCTCATCCATCTCATTAAGAAATACATTTTCTTTTTTTTTTTTTTTTTTTAATTTTTTTTTTTTCCAACGTTTATTTATTTTTGGGACAGAGAGAGACAGAGCATGAACGGGCGAGGGGCAGAGAGAGAGGGAGACACAGAGTCGGAAACAGGCTCCAGGCTCTGAGCCATCAGCCCAGAGCCCGACGCGGGGCTTGAACTCACGGACCGCAAGATCGTGACCTGCCTGAAGTCGGACGCTTAACCGACTGCGCCACCCAGGCGCCCCAAGAAATACATTTTCCACAAAAATTTATTTTTATTAAGTATACAAATTTTAATGTAGTTATGTTGTCTCCCTCACAGACACAACTGACTAATCAATTGTGTGTTAATAATACCTATAATAGTAATTCAATCCAGATTTTGTATAATTTATTTTTTTTCTTAACATTTATTTATTTTTGAGAGGCAGAGCAAGACACAGCACAAGCAGAGGAGGGATAGAGAGAGGGAGACACAGAACCCAAAGAAGGCTTCAGGCTCTGAGCTGTCAGCACAGAGACTGACACAGGGCTCAAACCCACGAACTGTGAAATCATGACCTGAGCCAAAGTCAGACACTCAACCAACTGAGCCACCCAGGTGCCCCAAATTTTAAAAAATTTAAAGACCTAAGGTCACTGAAAATTTACTCAAAAAAATTACTTTTATATATACATACACACAGAGAGGAATTATACTAAGGTTATTAACAAGGTTCCAAACATATACATTCCAAACATTGTTTTATATATATTGATATATTATATTAGTATAAAGCCACTGGTGAAATAGAACAGGAGTTCAAGAAAAAACAATGTAAAATTTCTCATGATTAAAGAACACCTTGCTCATGTATTTTTTTAAATAGATGACAGTATTTAATCACCTATTATTGAAAATCCATTGGTATATTTAAAAATGATGCAACAAAAAACTATGGGAGGAACAGATAAAGGAGATTAAGAGTACAATTATCCTGATGAGCCATGAGAAATGTACAGAATTGTTGAATCACTATATTGCACACCTGGAACTAAAATATCCCAGTATGTTAACTATATGTGGATTAAAAAAAAAAGGAAGAAAAAGATACAACACATTTATTTTAGAAGAATCACTATATTGCACACCTGGAACTAAAATATCCCAGTATGTTAACTATATGTGGATAAAAAAAAAAAAAGGAAGAAAAAGATACATTTATTTTAGAATGTCAAATTTGGGGGCGCCTGGGTAGCTCAGTTGGTTAAGTGTCCAACTCGATTTAGGCTCCAGTCATGAACTCACAATTTGTGCTATCAAGCCCCGCATCAAGATCTGCACTGACAGAGCAGAGACTGCTTGGGGTTTTCTCTCTCTCCGCCCCTCCCCAACTCATGCACACACTCTCTCTCAAAAATAAATAAACATTAAAAAAAAAAAAGTCAAATTTTACAATATGCCAAGAAATATACCCTTGCAACTACAGCTTTCTCCCATTACCCAGAAGTAGAACATTCTTATGAAAGCTTTCATTTGCCAAAGTAGCATAAAGCAAAGAAGTACCATTAATTTGTATGGAAAATTTTTTGAGCATTCCCAGATCCAAAAACTAACCTCTTTTGTGGCACGTGGGTGGCTCAGTCAGTTAAGCATCCAACACCTGATTTCTGCTCAGGTCATGATCTCACAGTTTTGGGAGTTCAAGCCCAGCACTGGGCTCTGTGCTAACAGTGCAGAACCTGCTCAGGATTCTCCCAATCTCTCTGCCCCTCCCCTACTCGCGCAAGCATTCTCTCTCCCTCTCTCTCTCTCTCTCTCTCTGAAGACAAACAAACAAGTAAATAAATAAATAAATAAATAAATAATGGCCTCTATTAGGCTTCTCTGATACATCAGGACACATCCTGCTAATGGAGGCACAAAATAAATCAAAATAAAGCATATTTGCTCACAGATATAGTTCAAAGCTATAGGAGCTTGATGCTGAGGAGCTTGGCAGGGTCACTCTTGCTGCCAGGGTTCACTTTTTGTCATAAAAGTGAAAATCCTCTTTGGATTTCTTTCATTTAAGTGAAAACAGGTACCAGTGTAGGTCTTCCATAAACGCAAAGCGGCATAGCACAAACTTGAAAGGCAGAGGACCTGTATTCATACTTACGGTGAAAACTTTTAGGAGTAAACTTAAAATGTGCAAGAAAACAAGAGTTTTTCACAATTCATTTAGGGACACATGAGTAAGAATGTTTGGCTACCACCATCCCAAAGAACACTGGCTGAGCCACAGCTCTAGCGCCTAGCTCTCCAGCTTGGCTGTGCCACCGTCCAGAGAATTCTCTACCTGCTCATTCTCTCTCACCGCCCACCCGGTCCTCAGAGGCAGCAGGTCTATTCCATCACCCTCACCTTCAACTGGACTCTCACAAATGCACAGACTCCCACGTAGAACTTGCCATTGTTAAGGTCAACAAAATCTAGGAGTGGGAAAGAGAACCAGTTGAAGAGGATTCTGATCCCTGTGCCTCACCCACATTCCTCTGCTGGCAACCAAATATACCTACCCTACATCCTCACCCACAAAATACTCTCATCAGAAATTAGTGCCAAAGTAAGGGAAAGAAGTTGTCATTGCCAGGAAACATACCCACATTCTGCTGTGTGATAGAGTGTGCCCAGCCATTGTAACCAAACATCTCATTGGCCAGATTAATTACCCTGTGACCCTCGATGTAACATACCTGGAAAAAGAAATTAAACGGGGGGAGAAAAGGGGCTTGTTAAAATTCCTTGCCATACTTAAATGTGAATCAAAATTTACTTAATTTATTCCTTACCAGCTTTTTTGGCAAAACTGCCCTTAAACATTCCAGGGAAATTCTCAGTGACCTTATTTCAAAGATCTTCCAGAAGAAACCAGTTAGAACTAATATTTTGTCTGAGGGAAGGGACTAAACTCAGAGGGGCAAGATATCCACTCACCTATCAGTTTCCAAAACTCAGTTCCCAAAAATGTACAAGGCTCGGGTTGACATATATTATAGAAGACCAAAAATATACACAGAAGATACAATTAGAAGCAAAAGAAACAGTTTTAAAAGATGGTATAAAAACCCCAAGATGGCAGGTATGGAAGTCTCAAGACAAAACTTGGGTCACTTCAGATGACACTGAAGGCTGGAACCCATCCCCTCCCAAAGACACTCAGAAACACCTAGGACTAGAGACCTTCTGAATCCATGAGGACCCAGAGAGGGAGCTGGCGAGATCATCTGAGTAGCCAGCTATATGGGCACCCACTTCGTAAGCATATAAACTCTCCTACCCTCTGGCCGCCTCCAGCCATTCGGCTACTGATGTATTCTGGGCCCAGCCTTTGCCTCAGAGCTTTCTGGATGGCCTGATACTCTTCTGCTGTGTACTGACACTGCAATCCAGAAAGGAAAAATTAAATTGGCATTTCCTCCATTCCTTATGTCAGCAAGTCTCCAACTGTTTTGGTCTCCAGACCCTTTTACACTCTTAAAATGTACTGAGGATCCTAAGAGCTTTTGTTTATGTAGGTTATATCTATCCATATCGGGAATTAAAACTGAGAAACTCTTAAGGCACATCTTCCATCAGCCTCAAAGCAGCGTCATCACATGCTGTGTATTCCCTTGGAAGTCCCACTGTTCACTCGCTTACAAGAGAATGAGTGGAAAAGGCAAGTGGTATGTTAGTGTTATTATGGAAATCATTTCGACCCCATGGACTCTGAAAAGTCTTGTGGCCCCTCAGGGGTCACTGGACCACATTTTGAGAGCCAATGCCTTAGGTGTTACTACCATCCTTACAAAACTTTCTCAAGTAAACTTGAGAATTCATAAACTGAAATGTCCCACCTCGGGGTCTGTATATGACATTTATGCCCGCGATGGAGTAGGGGAAATCCACCATCCTCTCCAAAGTTTTATACCTCTCTCTAATTCAACATTTATTTTCCATTGTATACACAGATAATATACTACTACTTGTTTTGATTTTTGTCCCCTTGGCAGTTCTCCCCTTGCCCTATGTAAACAAAATAAATGCTCACAAACAGATCTCTGGTAAAGACAAAGATAGAATTTGAGGGGACAAACTAAGAATCTCTTTTATGTGCACAGCATATCTCCACAGAGAATATGACACCAGAAACTCTGGATGCCTCCAAAAAGGGAACAGGAGTGATGGGGAAGTAGTGAGACTTTTCATTCGCATATAGTCTACGTTCCATTTTGAATGTTATACCATATGAATATGGAGCCTATCCAAGAAAATAAACACAATGTAAATCTAATCTCCAGTACCATCAGTCTTTTGGTGCTAAAAGTCCAAAATGCCCTGAGAGTTCACCAGACTCCCAAATAATGCACCTAAAGGAAAAACCACTGATGATAAATAGCACCCACGTATATGACAGTGCTCTACAAGTTACTTTCTCATATCTTTTCACTTCACCTCATTCTTGCCAGGTATGAGAGAAAACACACAGTTACCTGTCCAAAGCATAACACAGAACTGCCACCAGCAGAAGGATGGCTGCCACGGCCTCCGAGAATCGCCTCCTCAGTCACGGACATGCTGATTCTGGGGGACTTCTACAGAAACAGAAGATTAAAAAAGATCTCAAAGAATGCTAAATGTAAAAGGCAAGAGCCTCTACTAAAACTCAGATGAAAGCATCCAGATGCAGTATCCTACAAATCACTTAATTTACTTGACACTTTTTTATAAGCACTGCCCCAGTCAAGGACTAAGTTCCTCAGTGCTATCATCCAATAGGCCACTGAGATCCTTTAGCGTCCACTTCTATCTTTCTGTTAAAATTTTTGCTGGAGTGGGGGTGCCTGCCTGGCTGCCTGGAACATGCTAGAGCATGCAACTTTTGATCTCAGAGTCATGATGTCAAGCCCCATGTGGAGAGTGTAGCCTACTTAAAAAATTTTTTTTCTTCTTACTAGGGTGATGGTGCTGCTAATAAAGGTGATTTTTAGGGGTGCCTGGGTGGCTCAGTGGGTTAAATATCTGACTTCAGGTCATGGTTTAATGGTTCATGAGTTAGAGCCCCATATCAGGCTCTGTGCTGGCACTGCAGAGCCTGCTTCAGATCTCTGTCTCCCCTCTCTCTGCCCCTCCCCCATTTGCACCATGCTCTTCTCTCTCTCTCAAAAATAAACATGAAAAAAAATTTTAAGTGAATTTTACAATTAGAATGTATTCTAATTGCAATATTTATAATGCAAAAAGCCAAAATTACAAAAAATCTCCAAAGGACAGGAAACACTCACCTGATTACTACCTAGTATATGAGCAACATGATCCTGGCTTCAGTGGGGTCAAAATAGAAATATAAGCCACAATAACTGAACTGCTTTCCAGGAACTAACAAGCTAGCTGGAAGCAGAAGACTAATAGATAGGAAAATTAAAGAGGAAGAGAAGGCAGTACAGACGACCCTAACATTCAGGAAAAGTACAGCGTTAGACCAGTCAGCATCACCTGGGAACTTATTAGAAGTGCAAATCCTCAGGCCCTACCCTAGACCTACTGGATCAGAAACTAGAGATGAGGCCCAGGAGTCTGTACTTGCCCACTGAGGGATTCGGATACACACTCTAGTTTGAGAGCCAATGCATTAGACTGAGATTGGCAAATGTTTATAGTCCACTAAAAAACAGAATGACCCTCAGAAGGATCCTCTACCTAATTACCCCACACCTGTCTCAAATCAAACGGATTCAGAGTTAGGCCTCAGCCTTTCTGTCCCCTTCTGGCATTCCAGATGTGGAAGTGAGGATGTGGTGAGTCCTCCGATGTGAAATTCCGGATTTCCCTGGGTCTTCCAGTAGGAGCCATGATCCACTATGCTGACCACACAGGAGCCCAGAGTCTGTATGTCATCTCTGTAAAGGGGATAAGGCACTAAATACACGTCCTGCTGCTGGCGTGGGTGACATGGGGATGGCCACAGTGAAGAAAGGCAAACCAGAGCCCAGAAAGAAAGTACATCCAGCAGTGATAACTGGATAATGAAAGTCTTACCGGAGAAAAGATGGTGTGTTTTTCTATTTTGAAGGTAACACAGGGGTCACTGAAAACAATAAAGGTGAAATGACAGATTCTGCTATCATGGAACCAGTTGCAAAGGGGTGTACAGACCGGTACCCCAGGACTGCATCCAATGCTGGTGCTATTGCATGATCCTTTAGTGTATTTGTTAAAAAAAAATTAAGAATTATTTGCTCCTGATGTTTGCCTTCCTGTTCTTTTCTGCATGTCATTCTTCTTGGCACCACCTAGCCCTGGCCTACTATTATAGAATACAGTTACTAGTGCAAACTTGCTGTGGGCACGTGCAAAATAAACAGTACTTGGCAAAAAAAAAAAAAAAAAAAAAAAAAAAAAAAAGGCTTGTGCCTCAGCAAACTTACGTGTTGTAGTCTCCAGGTTATTTGCTGACAGTAAAACTACAAATCTAGGAATATCAAGTAGTAGGACTCTCCATACAGCATTACAATACAATATTTAAGGGCTCAAGTTCTGTCAGCTTCTGCTTCTATCACCCACTGGCTGCTTGACCAAGGGGAAAATCACATAATCTCTCTAAATGATGTTTTCTCATCTAGAAAATGGCCATAATAATACTATCACTTCCTAAGGGTTCTGTCGAGATTAACATGATGCTGCATGAAAACTGCATTAGAATAGTGCCACATGAAGTACTAAATAAATGTTGGCTACGGCTAGGTGCATGTCAATTTTCATATATACAGGATGATGAAAATGCAAAAAACTATTTAAATGATCATAAAACCAGGGTGCCTGGGTGGCTCAGTCAGTTAGGCGTCATGATCTCATGACTTGTGAGTTTGAGCCCCACGCCGGGCTCTGTGCTGACAGCTCAGAGCCTGGAGCCTGTTTCAGATTCTGTGCCTTCCTCTCTCTCTACCCCTCCCCCACTCACACTCTATCTCTGTCTCAAAAATAAACAAAGATTGGGGTGCCTGGGTGGCTCAGGTCATGATCTTGCAGTTAGTGGGTTCAAGCCCTGCATCAGGCTCTCTGCTGTCAGCACAGAGCCTGCTTCAGATCCTCTGTTCCCCTCTGTCTCTGCCCCTCTCCTGCTTGTGCTTTCTCTCCTTCCCTCTCAAAAATAAATAAACTTTAAAAAATAAACATCAAAAAAATTTTTACATAAATGATCATAAAACATTACATTCCAGCTAAGAATGAGATATTTATAACTTGGCACTAAAAAAGGAATAGCCTAACTAGATTAGTCAATAATATCTAAATTGCTATAACACAATCACTATATTGGACACCTGAAACTAATTATTACACCTTATGTTAACTAACTAGAATTAAAAACAAAAACTTAACACTTCACACACACTGGTATGGCTACAATAAAAAAGACAGTGAATAATCAAGGTTAGCAAGGATGTGAAGAAATTAGCGCACACACACACACACACACACACACACACACACACACATATACACACACACAATCTGTTAAAACAGGTGATGTGCTGTGGGAGCGGATGTGGGCTAAATGGGTAAGGGGTATTAAGGAATCTACTCCTGAAATCATTGCTTCACTATATACTAACTAATTTGGATGTAAATTTAAAAAAATAAAAAATAAAGTTAAAAAGAAAAGAATAAAACTTAAAAAAACAAAACAAAACAGGTGTGTGCCTGGCTGGCTCAGCTGGTAGAGCACATGACTCTTGATCTCAAGGTCTTGAGTCCAAGCCTCAGTTTGGGGGTAGAGTTTACCTTTAAAAAAAGAGCAGAGGCCTTTGGGTGGTTCAGTAGGTTGAGCATCCAACTCTTGCTTTTGGCTTGGGTCATGGTCCCAGGGTTGTGGGATCAAGCCCCACATCAGGCTCCAAGCTGAGCATGTACCCTGCTTAGGATTTTTCCTCTCTCCCTCTCTCTCTCTCTCCCTCTCCCTCCCTCCCTCCTGTCTGCCCCTTTCCTCCACCTGAGTCCTCTCTTTCTCTAAAAAATAAATAGGGGTTGCCTGGGTGGCTCAGTTGGTTGAGAGTCCGACTTCGGGGACTTCGAGGTCATGATCTCGCAGTCTGTGAGTTCAAGCCCCATGTTCTGTGCTGACAGTTCAGAGCCTGGAGCCTGCTTTGGATTCTAGGTCTCCCCCTCTCTCTGCTCCTCCCCCTGCTCATGCTCTCTCTCTCTCTCTCTCTCTCTCTCTCTCTCTCTCAAAAATAAACAAACGTTAAGAAAAAAATTTTAATAAAAAAATAAAAAGACCAAAACTCAAAATTGTTACAGCAGGAAATAGTGAAATGAAGATCTTATTTAGAATGTAATTGTAAATGGCAGAAAAGAGTTAAAAGAATGAAATGGATCTGTCTCCAAGGGGTGGAGAACAGTGGAGCAGGGATCTTCTTTTTCAAAATAAAACTTTTAGGGGTGCGTAGATGGCTCAGTCGTTTAAGCATTCAACTCTTGGCTCAGGTCATCATCTCACAGTTTTTGAGTTCGAGCTCTGAGTAGGGCTCTGTGCTGACAGCACACTCTGCTTGCTGTCTGCTTGGGATTCTCTCTCTCCCTCTCTCTCTAACCCTCCTGATTGCTCTCTCTCTCTCCCAAAATAAATAAACTTAAAAAATTTAAATAAAACTTTTAGCACTATTTCATTTTCCATATATGTACATGTATTATTTTAATAAAAACAGAAATTAAAAATTAAATATCTACTATATAAAGCAGAGGTTGGGGGGCACCTGGGTGGTTGAGCGACCAACTTCAGCTTAGGTCACGATCTCATGGTTCATAGATTCGAGCCCTGCATCAGGCTGTGTGGACAGCTAGGAGCCTGGAGCCTGCTTCAGATTCTGTGTCTCCAGCTCTCTCTGCCCCTCCCCTACTCACACTCTCTCTCTCTCTCTCTCAAAAATAAATATTAAAAAAAAAAATTTTTTTTAAAACAGAGGTCAGCAAACTTTTTCTGTAAAGTGCTAGAGAGTAATTATTTTAGGACTTGCAGGCTATGTAGTCTGTCATGACTACACAACCCTGGCATTTTAGTGTGAAAGCAGCCATAGATAATATGTAAACAAATGGGCATGGTTGTGTCCCAATAAGACTTTATTACAAAAAGAGGTGTAAGATTTGGTCCACAGGCCATAGTGTGCCATACTTGCTATAAATAATGCTTTGAACGTTAAAGTCAGATGTGGTTCAACACCCAGTTCCACTCAGTAAGTTACTTACATTGAGCAATTGCTCAAACTCTCTGTGCCCAAATTTCCACATCTGTAAAGGGGAATATTCATAAGAGCAACCTCATAAATTTATCATATGATAATGATATGATTAATAATTATATCCAACAAAAATCATTAGATACTAAAAAGTTGTTGGGGGATGTTCACAGCGTCTCAAATGAACACCTGTCGACTTATTTGTTAAAAACAAAGGGCTATATATTGGGAAGGTACCTAATGCTACAGAATTGCACTTAAAAATGGTTAAAAGGAGGGTTGCCTGGGTGGCTTAGTGGGTTAAGCGTCCAACTTCACCTCAGGTCATGACCTCACAGTCTGTGAGTTCCAGCCCCACATCCGGCTCTGTGCTGACAGCTCAGAGTCTGGAGCTACTCAAATTCTGTGTGTGTGTGTGTGTGTCTCTCTCTCTCTGCCCCTCCCCCACTTGCATGCTGTCTCTCTCTCAAAAATAAACATTAAAAACATTTATTTTTAATGGTTAAAATGATAAATTCTATGTTATATATATTTTGCCACAATAAAAAAAAAAAAAAAGAGGGAGGGGCGCCTAGGTGGTTCAGTTGGTTAAGTGTGCAACTCTTGATTTCAGCCCAGGTCATGATCTCACAATTGTGGGATCCAGTCCTGAGTCAAGCTCTGAGCTGACAGTGTGGAGCCTGCTTAGGATTCTCTCTCCCTCACTCTCTGCCCCTGCCCCACTTGTGCATGTGCACTCGTGTTCTCTCTCAAAATAAATGAACATTTTTTTAAAAAGAAGGGAGAGTTGGGGCGCCTGGGTGGCGCAGTCGGTTAAGCGTCCGACTTCAGCCAGGTCACGATCTCGCGGTCCGTGAGTTCGAGCCCCGCCGTCAGGCTCTGGGCTGATGGCTCAGAGCCTGGAGCCTGTTTCCGATTCTGTGTCTCCCTCTCTCTCTGCCCCTCCCCCGTTCATGCTCTGTCTCTCTCTGTCCCAAGAATAAATAAACGTTGAAAAAAAAAAAAAATTTAAAAAAAGAAGGGAGAGTAATTTAACATAATAAAGGTTCATATATCCTTCATGCAAAATGTAAGAGTCTGGTGGCCCTGGCCATACTGTTGCTGTGTCATCTAGCACACGTGACCTCCAAGGTCATCACTGCAGGGGTAGAAAGAATTGGAAAAGTCACACTGGTTCATAGCTGCCTTAGGCCAGAAGTGATATGGATCACTTCTGGTCACAGTTCACTGGACAGCTCTTGTCACAAGGCTCCAACTTAATTGCAGTAGAGGCTAGGAAATTTAAGGCATTTGAATATTCGGTGACTACTGTCTCTTCCACATCCATGGGGGGCCCCCCCACCCCACTCCAATATGAACCCCTAGAAGGCAGGAGGTTCTTCTTGATTCTTCTTGGCACCCCAATGACTAGCATGGAACCTTGCTCATGCAGGGCTAGGAAGGGAGGGTTTGGTGAGTGATTAAATCAGTGACTGGCTAGATGAATGAATGAATGAAATACATAATGTAGGATACGCAGACAAAGCATATTTTTTAATTCTTTACAAACTAACTTTATAAGGCAAAAGTTACACTTCTCACACTTAAAAAGCAACTTGATACTTTTCTAAACAATATCTTAAAAGATTCAACCTCTTATGACAGAAAAGGACAACTTTGTCCCTGCCCATAAAGTAAAACATGGAATCATTTTTCCTACATTTTTTCCAGTTACTTCTTCGGGGGGGGGGGCGCGACAACTTACCTTTCCTAAAACTGTCCACAACCATTTTCCCATTATAAAATTAAACTATCTTTATTGTAGAAACATCTATTAAAAAATAAGGAAGTAAAATTTGGCTGGATCCCCACCAACAGATGACTTTTTTTTATATGTGATTGAGTGTGTATTATGTTTAAATTTTTTTTTAATGTTTATTTATTTTTGAGAGAGAGACAGAGCATGAGGAGATGGAGAGAGAGGGAGACACAGTATTTGAAGCAGGCTCCAGGATCTAAGCTATCAGCACAGAGCCCAATGCAGGGCTCGAACCCATGAACCTGAGATCATGACCTGAGCCAAAGTCGGATGTTTAACTGACTGAGCCACCCAGGCGCCCCTTACAGTTATTTATTTATTTTGAGAGAGAGGGAGAGGGAGAGAGCGTGAATCCCAAGCAGGCTTCATGCTGACAGTGCGGAGCCCAATGAGGGGCGCAAACTCATAAACCATGAGATCGTGACCCAAGCCGAAACCAAGAGTCAGATGCTTAACCAATGGAGTCACACAGCTGCCCCAAGTTTATATGTATGTTTAATGTGTATATGTGTATGTGCATATTTGTTAAACAAAAGGAGAATCAAATCTGGGAAGCATATCTTATCCTGCACCTCAAATCTTCTCGGCCTTGTCTGTCTCTGAGGCCTTTGATCAGTTTTTCCACCCTGGTTGTCATTAGGTGGAACAAATGGGCATGAGTTTTAAATGAATGCACATAGGTACAACCACTGGTCCCTTACTTCCTGCTCATGGTAATGCCTCTCACTCCCACCCCTGGCCTCCCTCTTGCCTTTGAGGTGTGAGAACCTGTGGGGTCCACCTGATGTCCATACATGTACAACCTGTAAGTTTCAGGGAGTTAATATACCAGGGGCAAACCTTTTACCAATAAGATGCAGACGCTGAGGGAGAAATTCTTCTTCCTTCGGGTGTATTGTCCTGGGACACAGTACTTCAGACATCCTCCTGAGAGACAGCTTTAGGAAATCAGTCAGTTGTACCTTGTTACCAAGCGGTAGCCAGCTTGGACATGTACTCTTGAACCGACTTAATCTCCTCTCCTCAATTCCCCTTTCCTTACTTCTGCTTCCTGAAAAAATAACAGCCCATAAGCTTTTGCCTCAAGCTCTAGGTTCTGGGATACCCAGATATAGAGATACCATGGATGCTCTGCTAATTATCCCTTCAGCTCTTACCACAGTAGTGCACCCTGCCCTAACTTCCAAATGCCAACATTTGTATCTCTTTACCTGAAGGCCTTTTTTGGCATCCAGGGCCCATTTTTGTACCTGTTCATGCTAAGCTAGAAGTGTCAGAGAAATGATGCCCCTGGGAGCAGCCCTCTAACAGTGACTGACTAGAGCTGGTGTTTAAGGACCCTAGATTTCTTACCCCCTTTGTGGGATAACACTGAGCTGTGAGTTCTACATTGGCTCAAGTTCCCCAGTCAAATTAGGTTTGGTTGCCCACTGGTGGTGACTGGCTTGACCATGCATGCTCCGTGGACTGCCTTTTCTTTCCCATCTCACTTCCCTCTGCTCTACCAGTACATCCTGGGCTCTACTCTCAGACAAGCTGGCGAAAAATGTAGGGAGAGCAAAAGATACCTTTACAATGGAAAAACCTGGCAGATGCTTCCTTAATCAGGTAATCAAACATAATGTCACCAGTAATAATCACATCATAAGCTTCCTGATGGATACACTGAAAAGGTCACATCACTTAGAAAGTATTTCTACCAATGTAATCATGACTTTAACCAAGAGGAAATAATCAGACAAGTTTAAATCTACAAGGCTTGGACTCAAACTATGTCAATGTCAATGTCTCAAAAAACCAAAACAAAGCAAAACAAAGAGGCTACTGAATGCCTCTAGATTAAGAGACTAAAGACACACAATGTCTTTGTGCAACTTATTCTCAAGTCATTCAACTAGTAAAACATCATTCAACGAATAAAATGTGTGTGTGTGTGCATGTGCAAAGAGAATGAGAGGAAGATAAATCGAAGTAACAAATTTATGAATCCAGGTGAAGGATATGCAGGCCTCCCTTGTATAACTTTTCTGAAGGTTTCAAATGTTTCAAAACAAAATGTTAGGAAAGACTTCCTGCATAGACAAGGTTATGGCAGCTACATAAATCCAAATATCCCAATACATCCAATGCAGATCAAAAAAGAGGAACAAATAAAACCACAAATATCCTGTATCTTCTAATATAATTAGAAGACTGAAGCTTCCTTTTCAAATCAGGGCCCCAGCAGAATGGCTCCTGCAAATAAGGGCGTTGAGAAGAAGGACCATTCTCCCATCATTCTGCCATCAACGAGGTAGTGACCAGAGAATATACCATCAACATTCACAAGCATGGATGGACTGGGTTACAGGAAGTGTGCCCCTCAGGCACTCAAAGAGATCTGGAAATTTGCCATGAAGGAGATGGGAACTCCAGAAATGCATGTTGACATGAGGCTCAACAAAGCTGTCTGGGCCAAAGGAGTAAGTAACGTTCTAAACTGTATCCATATGCAGTTGTCCAGATAATGTTAATGAGGATGAAGATTCACCAAACAAGCTCTATATGTTGGTGACCTATGTACCTGTCACCACTTTCAAAAATCTACAGTTAATGTGAATGACAACTAATCGTTGATTGCCAAATAAAGGTATGCTGCAAAAAAGAAAGAAGAGGAGAAGGAAAAAGAAAAGAAGAAAACTGAAAATACTACAAGCTTCAAAATGCCAGCAATTTCTGGTGGAGATATTTCTCAAATGTTCATCACAACCCTTCAAGGAAAGTAAGGTGAGATGTAGGTGGGAAGAGAAGTGCATACAAGAAAGAGGAGGATGGAGAGCATAAGATGGAACTAAAATTGCTCCCCAGAAAAGAAAACCCACTTTTAGTATGAAGATACTAACAAAGAGTTTCGGTAGGTCAGAGCAGTCCAGAAATAAAAGGTACACACAACTCAAGGAGGCAGTCTTGGAAAGCCAGTGTTTCTGGAGAGAAGAGGGCAAAAAGGAATGAGAAGTGCCCTTGAAACTGTGCCGTAAAGGGCAAATGACAGATCCTGTAAGATAAGAGAATATTTAAAAGTCAGGGGACATATAATCATGCCTCCCAAAAAGCCTTCTAATAAAGAAACCATACTCACTACACTTACAAAAGAATAGAAACTGGGGCACCTGGGTGGCTCAGTCGGTTAAGCGACCGACTTCAGCTCAGATCATGATCTCACAGTCTGTGGGTTTGAACCCCGCATCAGGCTCTGTACTGAGAGCTCAGAGCCTGGAGCCTGCTTCGGGTTTTGTCTCCCTCTCTCTGCCCCTCCCCTGCTCATGCCTCTGTCTCTCTCTCTCTCTTTCTCTCAAGAGTAAATAAACATTTTTTAAAAATTAAAAAAAAAGAATAGGAACTATTCTTGATAGGAATCTTGTAAACCACCACCTGACAACCAATGTTGTTCACAAAATGCAAAATAAAAAAGAGTCCATGAACTTAAAGACAGTGCGACAGAATTATACAATCTGAAGAGGAGAAAAAGACAGACTGAAAATAATGAAAGAGCCTCAGGGTCCTGTGGAATAATATAAAAACAGCTAACACAGATATAACTGGAAGTCTCAAAAGAAGAGATTAAAGAGAATGGAAAACAAAAACAAACAAAAATTTGAATGGCTTGAAATGTCCTAAATTGGGTGACACGCATATATTTATACATTTAAGGTCAGCAAACCTCAAGCAGGATAAATACAAGGAAAATCACACTTAGACACACCCTAGGCAAATTGCTGAAAACCAAAAATAAAGAGAAAACGTTGAAAGCAGTCAAAGAAAAATGGCCCAGCATATACAAAATAATAATAAAAATGATGTCTCCACCTTACAATAGTTTAAAAGACATACTTAGGAATAAATTTAAGGAAAGGTGTAGAAGACCTCCCTGTTGGAACACTACAAACAGTATTAAAAAAAAATTAAGACCTAAGTAAAAAGGGAGATGTACCACCTTCATAGATTTCAAGAGTCAATAACCATTAAGATGTTAATTTTTCCCAAATTGATCTAAAGATTAAATGCCATCCCAGTCAAATTCCTCAGACTTTTTTGTAGAAATTGATAAAATGATTCTAATATTTATATGGAAAATGCAAAGGAACTGCATTAGACTGTCCACATCAATCTTGAAAAACAACAAAGTTGAAGGAGCTACACCATGTGACTTCGTGACTTACTATAAAGCTCCAGTAATTAAAATAGAATTAAAACTGACATAAGAATTGATCAGTGGAACAGGAAAAAAAGTCCAGAAACCAACCACCACTCAAACAGTCACAAGAATGCAATCCCGGGGCGCCTGGGTGGCTGAGTCGGTTGAGCATCCGAATTCGACTCAGGTCATGCTCTCGCGGTCTGTGAGTTCCAGCCCCGCGTCGGGCTCTGGGCTGATGGCTCGGAGCCTGGAGCCTGCTTCCAATTCTGTGTCTCCCTCTCTCTCTGCCCCTCCCCCATTCATGCTCTGTCTCTCTCTGTCTCAAAAATAAAATAAACGTTAAAAAAAAAATTAAAAAAAAAAAAGAATGCAATCCCAATCAGAAAGGTACAAATGTAATGCAATGGCATTTTCAACAAATGATCTGACAACTGAGTATCTCTATGGGGAAAAATTTTCATAGTTTTCACAAAATATTTTTTATACCATTCACAAAAACCAGAGATAAATCATAGGCCTAAATATAAAAGCTACAACTACAGGGGCACCTGAGTGGCTCAGCTGGTTAAACATCTGACTCTTGATTTCAGTTCAGATCATGATCTCACGGTTTATGAGTTTGAGCCCTACATCGGGCTCTACGCTGATAGCAGCACATGGAGCCTGCTTGGGATCCTCTCTCTTCCTCTCTCTCTCTCTGCCCTTTTCTGCCCATCTCTCTCTCCTCTACTCACAAAATAAATAGATTAAATAAAATTTTTTAAAAAGCTACAACTATAGGGGCACCCGGGTGGCTCAGTCGATTAAGCATCCAACTTCAGCTCAGGTCATCATCTCACAGTCCGTGAGTTCAAGCCCCACGTGGGGCTCTGTGTTGACAGCTCAGAACCTGGAGCCTGCTTCAGATTCTTTCTCTGCCCTTCCCCTGCTCACGCTTTGTCTCTCTCTCTCTCAAAAATAAAAAAAAGATTTAAAAAAAATTTTTTTTTAAATAAACATTAAAAAAAAAGAAAATAAAAAAAAATTTTAATAGAAATAACATATAATCCAATAATTAAACTACTGGGTGTTCACCCCTCCTTAAAAAATGAAAACACTAATTTGAAAAGATATATGCAGCTTTATGTTTATTGCAACATTATTTTTTTTTTAATTTTTTTCAACGTTTTTTATTTATTTTTGGGACAGAGAGAGACAGAGCATGAACGGGGGAGGGGCAGAGAGAGAGGGAGACACAGAATCGGAAACAGGCTCCAGGCTCCGAGCCATCAGCCCAGAGCCCGATGCGGGGCTCGAACTCACGGACCGCGAGATCGTGACCTGGCTGAAGTCGGACGCTTAACCGACTGCGCCACCCAGGCGCCCCTGCAACATTATTTTAAAAAGCCAAGATATGGAAGAAGTCTAAACATCCATCAATAGATGAATAGATAAAATAATAGTTCATAAAAAAGGATTGAAATCTTGACATTTGCAACAACATGGATGGATCTAGAGAGTATAATGCTAACAAATAATTTAGTCAGAGAAAGACAAATGTCGTATGATTTCACTAATACATAGAATACAATAAACAAATGAATACATAAACAAACACAAAACAGAATCAGACCTATATGGTTGCCAGAGGAAGGGAGTTGGGAGGATAGCCAAAATGAGTGAAAGGAGTAGAAAATAGAGACTTGCAGTCATGCAATGGGAATAAAAGGCACAGCATAGAGAATACCGTCAATACTATCATAGTGTTGTATGGTGACAGATGGTAGCTACACTTGTGGTGAGGCCAGCATAACATATACAGATATTGAATTACTATGTCATACACCTGAAATTAATGTAATGTTGTGTGTCAACTATCTTCAAATAAAAATTTAAAAAATCTTTTCCCAAAAAATAAATAAATAAAATTTTTTAATTAAAAAAAAGCTACAACTATAAAATTTCTAGAACAAAATATACGACTATATCTTTACATCCTAGAGGTAGTCAAGATTTCTTAGGACTCAGAAAGCTATAACTATAAAAGAAAAAAATGATAAACGTGACTACATCAAAATGTAATGCTTTGCTTATCAAAGGACACCCTATGAAAATGAATAGGCAACCACAAAAGACTGACATCCAGGATATAAAAAAGAAAAAGATATAACTCCTACAACTCAATAATAAAGACCAATAACCCAATTTTAAGTGGTCAAAATCTGAGCAGGCACTTAACAAAGAAAGATATACAAATGTCAATAAGCACAGGAAAGTGTTCAACAGCATTAGTAATCAAGGACTAAAATTAAAACCATAATGACATACCCCTCTGTACCCTCCAGAATGGCTAAAAATAAAGACTGCAGCACCAAAAGTTGGCAAGGATGTGAAGCGACTGGAATTCTCATACACTGTTGACTAGAAACAAACTGGTTAAAACTATTCAGCTGTAAGCACATGCCACCCTTCAAGAAAAAAGAATAATGACTTGAAGATGGAGCCTCAGGTTCAGAGGGTAGAGCAGCAGCCACAGATTATCCCCAGTCCTTGAATCCTAAATGGCCCTTTATGTGCCCTGGAGATCAGTCCTGTTAGGTAGGTGTAGGTACTTGCCTATTCATTTTCATAGAGTTGTCTGTGATAAGAAGTTTTAAATTTGATGTAATCATATTTGTCTTTTTTTTTTTTTAAGTGGGGATTGCTTTCTAAGTCTTGTCTAAGAAACCTCTACACACCCCCAGGTCATTAAGATATGCTTTTATATTTTCTTCTATAAGCCTTAAAGTTTCATAATTTTGGAAATAAAACTGGTAATTTCTTTAGAAATTAAACATGCATCTGCCATATGACCCAAGAATTCTTCTGAAAGATGGTTTCTGAGAGAAATAAACACATATGGCCAAGAAAAGATTTGTGGGATGGAAAGGGAAAGAGCTTGAACCAGGGCAGGGGCTGTGAGCAAGAAATGGATGAATTGGAGAGATATTAAGAAGGTCAACGAGATTAGCAAGAATGTTTTTATTCTTATCCACTTCCTTTTCACCTAAAAGCATTTCTAATTATACACGAAAGGAGGGAGGAAGGAGTAAGAGGGAATGAGGAATGTTACATATGGAAATTTTTCTCTTTTGTCTTGACTTTTTCTCATCTTTATTAAAGACTGGACAGGGCATGATCATGAAGGGTATTGTAAGCCACCTTAAAAAACTTGAAACATTGGGGTGCCTGGGTGGCTCAGTTGGTTCAACTTCCAATTCTTGATTTTGGCTCTGCGCTGGGCGTGGAGCCTGCTTAAGATTCTTTCTCTCGGGGCGCCTGGGTGGCGCAGTCGGTTAAGCGTCCGACTTCAGCCAGGTCACGATCTCGCGGTCCGTGAGTTCGAGCCCCGCGTCAGGCTCTGGGCTGATGGCTCGGAGCCTGGAGCCTGTTTCCAATTCTGTGTCTCCCTCTCTCTCTGCCCCTCCCCCATTCATGCTCTGTCTCTCTCTGTCCCAAAAATAAATAAAAAACGTTGAAAAAAAAATTAAAAAAAAAATAATAAAATAAACTAAGTCAGTTAAGTCTCTGCAGTCTCTTGTCAACAGTGAATAACTGAGGAAGAGATCAGTTAGAAGTCTATGTTACCACAGTCCAGAAAAAAAATGATAAAGGAAAATCATGGAAATGTTGAGAAAGGATGGACTCTGGATATGGTTTTCAGGAGGCAGAATTGACAGAACTTAGTGATGAGGGAGGTTCTGATTCCAAGGATCAAGAACAGCAGGATTGGGTATTAAGGTTTTTTCTTTTATTTTCATTTATGTACATGCTGCTCTATTTGTGAAACTTCAAATGTTGTCTGTTCTTTCAAGCTTTATGTAGTTTACACTCTAAGAATTAATCTATGTTCCTACAGCATTTTAGACATACATCAAAGCACACATTGCACTGTAATCCACACTCAGCCATTCAAGAGCAAAAGAGCCATATACTAATTACCGATAACTGGCATTAGTGAGCCAATAATGAAATCGGTTATACAGTCAATTCTCATTATTCACGGTAGTTCTATAAAGTCACCATGAACCCCAAATTATCAAATACCAAACCACTACTCCTAGGAGAAACACAAGATTAAGTTCCTGTGAGCCTCTGGTCACAATATTTTCTTACATCAGTCAATACATAATCTTGTTTGATGTGTGTTTCTGTTGAAAGATACCTTACTCAATACATATTAACTCCTTAACATTGAACCCACAGCCAGCAGCATATAACTGCTTTAGATAAGCATATAACAGCTTATCTAAAGGAAGCTTTCCTTTCTCTGTGAGACATCACAGTCTTCTTACACTGGTAATGCTAGACAGCACTTCAGCAATATGCTTGGAGGCCATTCCAAACTGAAATCGCTAACAAAAAGTATGAAAATGAGAAAAATGTGACACTAAATATACTTAAAAGCACCGTGAGTGTTGAATTAGGGGTTACAAAGAAATTTTAGTGAGGTGAATTCCCCAAAACACATTCCATGAATAATGAGGACTGAACAGGGTTTTTGTTTTGATATAAAACTTCTCTCCCACAGCTAGCTCAGTTATATTTTTCATACACTCATCTCCAGCTACACCCAGCTCATATCACAAGGTAACAACAGATCATGGCACACATCACACAGAAACACAAATATTTCTCTGCTTTCACTACAGTTAGTGGTCTAAGAGAAAAGACTTTAAAAAGACAAACTTCCCCAAAAGATCCCAGACCTGAGGCCACTAAAATATCTGAGCCAGTCCCGGAGTTAAATAATGCTGGCTTATGAGAATTTAGTTAAAAAATGTGACTCAAACTGTGATATGTATGGAGGAACAGACCTTAAAAGGTCTAGTAATGCAAAAGTAATGCAGAAGTACAAAAAACTCAAATGCCCATTAACTAAATGGACAAACAAAATGTGGAATATCCCTACAACAGATTGTTATTCAACCATAAAAAAGAGCGAAGTACTGGCACAGGCTAGAACATGCATGAACTTTCAAAACATTATGCTACGTGAAATAAACCCATCATACGAAAAACAAAAACTGTAGGATTCCACTTCTGTGAAATATCTAGAATTGGCAAATTCAAAGGCAAAAAGTTGATTACTGGGGTGAGGATAGGAGCAAATGAGAAGTGCCCGCTAATGAGTTGTGGGTTTCTTTGGGGGGTGATAAAAATGTTCTGGAACTAGACAATGGTGATGGTCGCAAAGCCCTGTGAATATACTAAAACCACCGAACTGTTTAAATGGATGAAATGTAATCGTATGTGAATTGTATCTCAATTAAAAAAAAAAATCTATAAAGGCTGAATATGCGGCTAAACTTGAGTATCAAATTCTTTAAAATGGATAATTCCTTCCCTCCTGATATTCATCCCAACTCCGTGCAGCTACCGACACAAATTTCAGCACCCTTCACTCCGCTCAATAAGCAGCCTCTGGAGTTCTCGCGCCGTGCAGGGGGCCGCCACAATTAACAGTATGTTGCTGCACCCCCGTCGTGGCTTCTCGGAGTGTTGGTCCAAGTTTCCTGTGCCCCTGTTCCTCCTAACCACACTCTAAGCAAGCCGTGATCCTGACCCCTACTGTACTAATTAGTACAGGCCTCGGGACTCAGGATCACTCTGCCGTGGCCAGGAAAAGCTCAACCGCCGCCCCCAAGCGATCTGCTCAAAACCTGCGACGCCCCACGATCCACAGTCCCCAGCCGGAACCACCCCAACTGGGCCGTTCCCCCCTCCCTCCTCACTTACGCGCTTCTGGCAGCGCGCGGTGCACGCAGGGAGCTCGGTCTACGCTAAGTACAAAGGGAAGCTAGTTTAGATAGAGCCGCGCAGAGGAGACTGGGAAAGCAGTGCCAGAGAACCCTGGGAAGAAGCTCCAAATCAAGAGCGAGCCCTGGGCGGGGAAGGACAGGAGGAGGAGCCGTAAATCAAGGGGGGGAAGGGGAGAAGAGCCGCAAAGCAATCTGCCGAAGCCGTAAAGCAAGCTGGAAGCACGACGCTGACCTCGATGTGCAAAACCACTCCCCGCGTCACTCCCTCTGCCTCCATTTATCCCTGCGGCTGCCTGTAATTCTTGCAGCTGCCCAGGTCTCGGCTGCCCCCTAGCGGGCCGGGTGAACTCACGTGGGGCATTCCAGCGCCTTTTTGAAAGACCTCAACAAACCCAATCCCGATAGAATGAGGCGACTGGGCGGGGTAGGAATTTCTCAGTACCCGGCCGTGCACGCGAGGGATTGTGCAGGATAAGAAAAACATGCTTTTAAGTCTTATTAAGAATAGTCATCAGAGCCCTTCATAGATTCCACCCCAGGAAGGAACAGCAAACCGAGGCAATGTGGACATGTTTGCTCACTAAGCCTTCATCTACTGCCACCTCCGCACACACCCGCTCATCACCTGATGGCTTCTTAAATTAGCTGGGACCGGAGGGAAGTGACAGTATGGCGACATGGGGGAAGGGAGTTCTTTAGAATGGCCCTTGGAACTGTGCCTTGCAACTGGGTGATGACTGAATATCCTGTCAGCAATGTTCAAAAACAAGATTAAAATGTTTAGTCATCACAAGCCCGTCTTAATTACTTAAGAACTCCAACAAAATCATTCTCATACATTTTCAAATTGGTTGTTTCAATACACTCCTTTTAACCAGACGGTTCATTACCTGAGCAACAATACTCCAGGGCAATACATCTTGTCATTTCCTGAATGACTACTCACTCTTCCTAGTAACACCATGGGAAGCTGAGTAAAAAGTCTAGAATCAGACCGAATGCATAAACAATGTATTTGGTAAAGGGAGCATTTCAAATTAACCAAGAAAGGAATGGTTTACTTTTAAAACGGTGCTGGGACGATTAGTTAACTGTCTGGGTTAGATTTCTTATCAAAACGTACAATGAAATAAATTACAATTAATTCAAGAGTGAAATGCTAAACACAGAGATACACATAAAACAAAGTAAAAAATATAGAGATGAGCATCCGACCTCAGAATGGAGAAGGGTTTTCTAAGTATAAAATGAGAAATTGTAAGGTAAAAGATGAACAAATGTAACCAAATAAACTTTTTAAACTTCTGGAAGTTGAAAATAAAATAAACTTTAGAAGTAAATAAGAAAAAGAAGGACTATCATGAATGGCAAAGAGAGCTTGTGTATAAAAAGTTCTAACAACTCTGGGGTGCCCGGGTGGCGCAGTCGGTTAAGCTTCCGACTTCAGCCAGGTCACTATCTCGCGGTCCGTGAGTTCGAGCCCCGCGTCAGGCTCTGGGCTGATGGCTCAGAGCCTGGAGCCTGTTTCCGATTCTGTGTCTCCCTCTCTCTCTGCCCCTCCCCCGTTCATGCTCTGTCTCTCTCTGTCCCAAAAATAAATAAACGTTGAAAAAAATAAAATAAATAAATAAATAAATAATAAAAAGTTCTAACAACTCAAGAATGACATGGGGCACCTGTGTGGCTCAGTCACTTAAGCCTAGGACTCTTGATTTTGCCTCAGGTCATGATCTCATGGTTGATGAGTTCCAGCCCTGCCTCCTGCTCTGTACTGAGAGCTTGGAGCCTGCTTGGGATTCTTGGATTGTCTCTCTCCCTCTCTCTCTGCCCCTACCCTGCTTACACCCTCTCTCTCTCTCTATCTATCTCTCTCTCAAAATAAATAAACTTTAAAAAAAGAAAGAAAGAAAGAAGAAAAGAGAATAACAGACAGGGGAGCCTGTGGCTCAGTCAAACCTCAGTTAAACCTCCGACTTCAGCTCAGGTCATGTTCTCCCCATTCCTGGGTTCAGCCCTGCGTGGGGCTCTGTGCTGACAGCGCAGAGCCTGGAGCCTGCTTTGGATTCTGTGTGTCCCTCTCTCTGCCCCTCGCCACTCACACTCTGTCTCTCCCTGTTTCTCAAAAATGAATAAACATTTAAAAAATTTAAAAAAAAAGAATAACAGGCAAATGGGGTACCTGGGTAGCTCAGTCTGTTGGGTTGGACTCTTGATTTTAGCTCAGGTCATGATCCCAAGGTCATGGGATAGAGCCCCACATTGGCTCCACGCTGAGCATGAAGCCTGCTTAAGATTCTCTCTCTCACCCTCTGCCCCTCTTCCTGTCTCTCTCTCTCTCAAATTAAAATTAATTAATTAATGTTGTCTGTTAATATTCAGTGTAGGTGATACTCTTACACTGCTAATAGGAATATAAACTGATGCAACCTTTCAGGAAAGAAAACTGGCAATATATATTGAAAATATATACCCTCTGACCCAGGAATTCAACCTCCAGGACCTTATCAACTAAAGAAAATATCAGGGATGTACACAAAGATTTCTACCCTAAAAATTAATGGCAACAAATTTATTTTTTTTTAATTTTTTTTTTCAACGTTTATTTATTTTTGGGACAGAGACAGAGCATGAACGGGGGAGGGGCAGAGAGAGAGAGAGGGAGACACAGAATCAGAAACAGGCTCCAGGCTCTGTGCCATCAGCCATCAGCCCAGAGCCTGATGCGGGGCTCGAACTCCCGGACCGCGAGATCGTAACCTGGTTGAAGTCGGACGCTTAACCGACTGCACCACCCAGGCACCCCAAATGGAAACAAATTTAAATACCACATTATAGGATCTGTTCAATAATACAGCCATGAATGGGGCGCCTGGGTGGCTCAGTCAGCTGAGCTTCCGACTCTGGCTCAGGTCATGATCTCACGGCTGGTGAGTTTGAGCCCCGGGGTCGGGCTCTGTGCTGACAGCTCAGAGCCTGGAGCCTGCTTGGGATTCTGTGTCTCCCTCTCTCTCTGCCCCTCCCCCACTCGTGCCATGTCTCTGTCTCTCAAAAATAAATAAACATTAAAAAATTAAAAATAATAATAATAATACAACCATTAAAAATCATGTTTTGAGGGGCACCTCTGTGGCTCAGTCAGTTGGGCATCAGACTCGATTTTAGCTCAGGTCAGGATCCCAAGGTGGAGGCTGCTTGAGATTCTCTCTCTTTCCCTCTGCCCCTCTCATCAGCTTGTGCTCTGTCTCTTTCTCTTTAAGAAAATAAAAATAAAAAATAAATCATGTTTAGAAAAATGTCCATTGACATGCAAAAATGTTCAAGATCCTTTCCTGTGGAAAAAGCAGAGTCCCAAACTATACATATAAAACAGCCTGCCTGCATCCATTAGGATAGCTAATAGTAATTTTAAAAATAGAAAATACTGAGGCACCTGGGTGCCTCAGTCGATTGAGTGTCCAACTTTGGCTCAGGTCATGATGTCACGGTTCGTGGGTTCAAGCCATGTGTCGGGCTCTGTGCTGAGAGCTCAGAGCCTCAAACCTGCTTTGGATTCTCTGTCTCCCTCTCTCTCTGCTCCTCCCCTGCTCACACTCTGTCTCTCTCAAAATAAATAAACATTAAAAAATTTTTAATAGAAAATACCAAGTATTGATGAAAAGGTAGAAAAATTGGAACCCCTGTACACTATTGGTGGGAATGTAAAATACAGAAAATTGTATAGTCATTCTTCAAAATATTAATGGAATTACCATATGATCCAGCAATTCTACTTCCAGGCATATACCCTAAAGAATTGAAAGCATAGTCTTCTGTTTTTTAATGTTTATTTATTTTTGGGAAAGTGCATGTGTGCAAGCAGGGGAAGGGCAGAAAGAGAATCCCAAGCAGGTTTCATGCTGTCAGCACAGAAATAGGCTCAAACGCACAAACTGTGAGTTTGCAATCAGGAGTCTGTCACTTAACCAGGCCACCCAGGTGCCCCCAAAGCATAGTCTTAAAGAGATATTTGTACACCCATGTTCATAGCAACATTTTTCACAATTGACAAAAGGAGAAAGCAACCCCAGTGTCCACTGACAGCTGAATGGATAAGCAAAATGTGGCAAGTACATACAAAGGAATATGATTCAGTCTAAGGTAACCAATTGAACTTGGGTGGCTCAATTTGTTAAGCGACCTACTCTTTTTTTTTTTTTTAAATTTTTTTTTCAACGTTTATTTATTTTTGGGACAGAGAGAGACAGAGCATGAACGGGGGAGGGGCAGAGAGAGAGGGAGACACAGAATCGGAAACAGGCTCCAGGCTCCGAGCCATCAGCCCAGAGGCTGACGCAGGGCTCGAACTCCCGGACCGCAAGATGGTGACCTGAAGTTGGACGCTTAACCGACTGCGCCACCCAGGCGCCCCTAAGCGACCTACTCTTGATCTCAGTTCAGGTCTTGATCTCAGGTCATGTTGTAGTCTATGCTGGGTATGAAGCTTACTTAAAAAAAAAAAAAAAAAAAAAAAAAGTAAATTCTGACACATAGTACAATATGGGTGAAATTTAAGGACATTATGTTAAATGAATTAAGCCCATCCCAAAAAGACAAATACTGTATGATTCTGCTTATGGGAGATACCTGAAGTAGTCAAATTCATAAAGACAAAAAGTAGAAGAACGTTACCAGGGGAGGGAAAAGGGGGAAATGGAGAGTTGTTATTTAATGGATATTGAGTTTCAGTTTTGCAAGAGGATAAGAGTTCTGGAGACTGGTCGTACAACAATGTGAGTGTAGTTAATACTACTGAACTGTAACTTAAAAATGATAAAGATGGTAAATTTTATATTATGTGCATTTCACCACAATTAAATGTTTTTTAATGTTTATTTATTTTTGAGAGAGACAGAGACCGAATGTGAGTGGGTTAGGGGCAGAAAGAGAGGGAGACACAGAATCTGAAGCGGGCTCCAGGCTCCAAGCTGTCAGCACAGAGCCCGACACGGGGATTGAACTCACAAGCTGTGAGATCAAGACCTGAGCTGAAGTCGGACACTCAGCCGACTGAGCCACCCAGGTGCCCCACAATTAAACTTTCTTAATTAAAATAAAATAACTTTTAAAAGCTTGGCTACAATGAAGCAAATCAATTGCATACCCTCAAAAGTTTCCAGTGAACTGATTAATACCTCATTCTTTTTTTTTTTTTTCAACGTTTATTTATTTTTGGGACAGAGAGAAACAGAGCATGAACTGGGGAGGGGCAGAGAGAGAGGGAGACACAGAATCGGAAACAGGCTCCAGGCTCTGAGCCATCAGCCCAGAGCCTGACGCGGGGCTCGAACTCACGGACCGCGAGATCGTGACCTGGCTGAAGTCGGACGCTTAACCGACTGGCCACCCAGGCGCCCCAATACCTCATTCTTAAACGTGAGAGCAGTAAAGGATCCAAGGAATATCTTTGACATAAAAGCTATCCAAACAAATGCAAAAGCTACCCAAGAGACAAGGCATAGAAATACTTTAAAATAAAAATACTTTTTTCAAAAAAAACCCATAAATAATATTCTCAGATAACAAGATATTGTATTCTATTCATGAAGGGAATAGTATGTTCTAGGAAAAAGAAAGATACATTTAAAAAGATCTTAAAAATTAAAAATATGACAGCTAGCATAAACACCTCGCTAATAAGTGTGGAAGATAATGTCAAGGAAATCTTCCAGACAATTGATCAAAACAATGGATAATAGACAGTAAGATCATTAAAGTATCAAAGAAATACAATATCTGATGAATAGCTATTCTAGAAAAGGAGAATAACAAAACACCAGGAAGAAATTAACAACAACAACAAAAAAAAACCACAGAAGAACTTTTCAGAACTGAAAGACATAGATCTTCAAACTGAAAGGACCCACTCTAGGGCTGGGTATGATTAATTAAAAAGGAGCTAAACTGAAAGGGGCACCTGGGCAGCTCAGTCGATCAAGCATCCAACTCTTGATTTCGGCTCAGGTCATGATCTCGCAGTTCATGAATTCAAGCCCCATGGGCTCTGTGCTGACAGTGCTGAGCCTGCTTAGGATTCGCTGTCTCCCTCTCTCTCTCCCCGTCTCCCACATGTGCTTGCTTGCACTCTCTCTCTCTCAAAATAAATAAATACACTAAAATAATAATAATAATAATAAAACAAAAAAAAATATTTGAAGAAAAAGGAGCTACACTGAGAAGTTTTAGATCATAGGAGGTGGAGGAAATATCTTAAATGAAAATATCCAGAATGAAAACCAAGAAAGTATCATTACATATAAAGTATCCAGCTACATCAAAAGTATCAGGAATCAGAATGACATTGGACTTCCCTAGCACAGCAATAGAAGTTAAAAGACACTAAAGCAATGCCTTCAAAATTCTGAAGGAAAACAATTTCCAACCTAGAATTCAATACCCAAATTATCAATAAACTGAGAGTAAAAATAAAGATATTTTTATTTAAAAAATTATTTTAATGTTTATCTATTTTTGAGACAGAGACGAACTACAAGCAGGGGAGGAGGGGCAGAGAGAGGGAGACAGAATCTGAAGCAGGCTTCAGACTCTGAGCTGTCAGCACAGAGGCCAAGGTGGGGCTTGAACTCATAACCGTGAGATCATGACCTGAGCCAAACTCACTTTAACTAACTGAGCCACCCAGGCATCCCAAAAGTAAGGATATTTTTAGACAAACATATCCTCAGAAAAAAATTTTTTTTCACTTGTTGCCCACCTTTTCTCAACAGGGAGAAAAGACTATCTCCATCAAAATGTAAAACAAAACTAAGAAAGAGGAAGGCATAGGATTTAGGAAACAGGACCCAACACAGAAGAAAGGCCGTGAAATTTCTGAGACGATTAGAAGTAGAAATCTCAAAAAGGCAGCTATGCCTTGGGAAATGGACAGCACAGACACTGTAGAGTGTGAAAGAGAGATAAGGCAGGAGATACCACCACAACCTCTTGTCTTTGTCTCCAGACTCTTCATTTTCATGGAAAAAAGTTTAAGAAGTCTGACTCTACAGGAACTTATTGTATTATCAGAGACTTTCCTCTACTTTAAGGGCATTAATTCCTAATTTCCAAAGCTATATTTTCACCTTGAAGAAACCCCTAGTTTTTCTTTTGCAATCCCCATGACCTTATCACTTATGACATCCCATTAGAAGCTGGTTTCGAGAGTGCAACTCTTAAAATTAATGGTGACTACATAGATAAAATATATAATAACTATAGTACTTATATGGTGCTAACTTTGTCCCAGGCTCTGTTCTAAGCAGTTTACATGTATTAACATGTTTAATCTTACAACCTTTACAACAACCTCAGAAGATAACCAGTGAGATAACAGATTCACTGGATCTAAGATGTCAGGTTTAAGACTTCCATTATTTGGGGTGCCTGGGTGGCTCAGTTGGTTAAGCTTCTGACTTTGGCTCGGGTCATGATCTCATAGTTCCTGAGTTCGAGCCCCGCATCGGGCTCTGTGCTGACAGCTCAGAGCCTGGCGCCTGCTTCAGATTCTGTGTCTCCCTCTCTTTCTCTGCCCCTGCCCCACTCCTTCTCTCCTTCTCTCTCTCTCTTTCTCTCTCTGTCTCTCAAAAAATAAACATTAAAAATTAAAAAAAAAGACTTACCATTATTTTATTTACCATTAAGAAGGAAAAGAAAAAATTTACAATTAATGATAAATACTTGCTCGCTAATATGAAATTTACACCCCATTACTCTGTTTCCTTGCTTTTTTGCATGTACAAAAATGTTTAGTTTCAATGCCAATTTATACTGTAATCTTTTGAAAGACACATCTGGTGTACTAAGATTGCATATAGCTCATTTCAAGTATGAACAATATGAACTGACAATTATGTCACAATTGCCATCTGGGTGACATTAATTGAAATAAGCACCCTGATTTCAGAAATGTTAAAATAATTGTATCTTAGAATCACATAAATTATCCCCAATTTGCAGATACAGGCATAGAGATTTAGTGGTTTACCAAAAACCCACCCAGGTAGTAAGTGACTTAGCCCCAACTTTGAACTCAGGTAGTCTGGCTTCAGAGTTAATGCTCTGACCACCAAGAGACTTTCAGAGCTGAATAAGATTATACTTTATGCATCTTCAATAATCATTCCATTTCTGGGGTGCCTGGGTGGCTCAGTCGGTTGAGCCTCCGACTTTGGCTCAGGTCATGATCTTGCAGTTTGTGGGTTTGAGCTCCGTGTCTGGCTCTGTGCAGAGAGCTCAGAGCCTGGAGCCTGCTTCAGATTCTGTGTCTCCCTCTTTCTCTGCCCCTCCCCTGCTCATTCTCTCTTGCTCTCTCTCTCTCTCTCTCTCTCTCAGAAGTGAATAAACATTTAAAAAAAATTTTTTTTTCAACGTTTATTTATTTTTGGGACAGAGAGAGACAGAGCATGAACGGGCGAGGGGCAGAGAGAGAGGGAGACACAGAATCGGAAACAGGCTCCAGGCTCTGAGCCATCAGCCCAGAGCCCGACGCGGGGCTCGAACTCACAGACCGTGAGATCGTGACCTGGTTGAAGTCGGACGCTTAACCGACTGCGCCACCCAGGCGCCCCTTAAAAATTTTTTTAAATAACAATCGTTCCATTTCTGCTAGTAGAAACCACACAAGGTAAGAAACCTTGTCTCACAAGTCAGCAAATCTATTTTTTGACTTTAATTGGAAGAAAGTGCTTCTATATCAAACGTTTGTCCTTCTTTATTCATTCTTTGAGACCACAAAAAACAAGTTGAATGCCTCTCTCATATGACAGTGTTTTCATTTTATTTTCCCAAATAAGGAGGGGACTGGTTGTACTGCATTCATTCAACAAGTATTTATGAGCATTTATTATGTGCAAAATAACATGCAAGGAACTGTAGAGAATACAAAGAGAATGAAAAACAGTACCTACTCTTTTTTTTTTTTATTTTTTTTTAATGTTTATTTATTTTTGAGACAGAGAGACAGAGCATGAACGGGGGAGGGGCAGAAAGAGAGGGAGACACAGAATCGGAAGCAGGCTCTGAGCCATCAGCCCAGAGCACGAGGCGGGGCTCAAACTCACAGACCGCGAGATTGTGACCTGAGCTGAAGTCGGACGCTTAACAGACTGAGCCACCCAAGTGCCCCAAAACAGTACTTACTCTTAAGGAACTTACAATGTAGTAGGGAAATAAGATATATACAGAAATAACTACTACACAGTCTAAAAATACTAATGATAAGAGGTCCAGATAATGGAATTTGAGGTGAATGAAGATGTTACTTCCAAAGAGTCACCAGGAAGACTTCATGGAGGAAGCAACATGTGAACTGGAATTTAGTATCTGTCTGAACTGATATCAGAACTTAGGCTGTAGAAGGATAGACACTGTTCTTAATGTAACATCTTAGGAACATTATTTTAAAGTTTATTAAATTTTTGGAAATGCTTTTTCTGAAGTAATTTTAGTAATTTGGTTTTTTTTCTTTTTCTTCCTCTTGCTTAACAATGAATAGGTCTCTACCTCTACTTCTCTTACCTATTCTTCCATTCTTCCATTCATTACTGTTTGAAATAAGCTTAAGGATCATCTCATTTAATGTTTTTCAAAATCTTAGAAAAAGTATCCTTTTTTAAAAAATGAAATTGAGGGGAACCTGGGTGGCTCAGTTGGTTGGGCGTCCAACTTCAGCTCAGGTCATGATCTCACAGCTCGTGAGTTAGAGCCCCGTGTTATATAAATAAACATTTTAAAGAATGAAATTGTAAATATAATCAACAGAGAAAATACCGTGGTTCTGTTCTAATGAAATTGGTCTGGGAACCTGAAGCCCTGTTCTCTTAGCCTTAATGCACCTCTGCAGAACAATCTGAAAATCACTCCCCACTCCCCACTCCCCATTCAAAGCTTAAATTAACTGGCAAATAGTCAAGCAAATAGCCAAGGCAAACAAGTCAGCCAGTGTTTGAACATCTGTCTTGATCGATTATCATAATTTATGCAAAGGTAAGTTCTACATATATCTAAGTGAACTAAGTTATTATTTTGGAAGTACCGTAGAGGGCAATTATATTGAAATCAAAGACCCAAATTTGAGTCTTACCTCCTCCATTTATTTACGTCTTTCAAACTTTGGGTCTTATTTTCCTCACTTAAAAAAATGGAAATACAATAGAAAAACTCAGAATGAGGGATATTGTACAAAATAACTAGCCTGTACTCATAAAAATGCCAGAGTCAGGGCTTCTGGGTGGCTCATTCAGCTAAGCATCTGACTTCAGCTCAGGTCATGATTTCACAATTTGTGAATTCAGACCCCGAGTCCGGCTCTGTGCTGACAGCTCAGAGCCTTGAGCCCATTTCAGATTCTGTGTCTCCCTCTCTCTCTGCCCCTCCCCACTCTCTCATGCTCTGTCTCTCTCTCCCTCCTGCAAAAATTAATAATCATTAAAAAAAAACAAAAACCCAGAGTCATGAAAGATAACAAAAACTGAGGACTTGAACACTAAGGAGACATGAAAACTGAATGAAATCTATGATTTCAAATTTTCTTTTTCTTTTTTAATTTTTTTAATGTTTATTTATTTTTGAGAGAGAGAGACAGAGCATGAGCAGGGGAGGGGCAGAGAGACAGAGACAGAGACACAGAATCTGAAGCAGGCTCCAGGCTCTGAGCCTTCAGTGCAGTTTCTTCTTTTTCTATAGATGGTACTACTGGGATAATTGTCAAAATTTGAATAATGCCTGTAAACTAGCTAACAGAATTATATTGATATTAATGTCCTGATTTTGAAATTTATGTGGTGGTTGTATAAAAGAATATGCTTGTTTCTAGAAAATACACATTGAAATATTTAGCGGTAAAAGGTTACAACTTGCAAATAGTTCAGAAAACAGACAAACAAATATAAAGCAAATGTAGTTAAATGTCAACAGTTGGAGAATCTGAGTGTAGAGTCTATGCAAATTCCATATACTACCACAACTTTTCTTTAAGACTGAAATTATGTTAAAATGAAATGCTTTTACAGTGGAGGTAATACCTGCTTATGTACTTCATATAATTTTGAGAAAGATCAAATAAAGTCTTGTGAGTCAAAGAGCTTTATAAACTGTAAGTTTTCCTACAAATGTAAAACATAATTACTGCTACTGAAAAGAGCTTTATAAGCTATAGGGCTCTCTACAAATGTAAAACAATTATTTTTACTGCATTTTTATAGCTTCCACAGAGAATAAATCTAGTTCTGTATCCATTAACTCAATTATTGCTCCTCTGAGAGAAGGCTTTTAATAGTCAAGAAGGATTACCCTTTGGTTTCATTGTTTTAGAGGGTCAGTGATCAACAGTAACTTTATTACCTCATTTATTACAAAAAAAAATCTATATCCTAAGAAATTGTCTCTCGTTCTGTATTTACTGCCTGAGACTAAATGTCCTCCAACGTCCCTTTCCAACACTGGAATTTCATGATTTAACAAAAGCAATTCAGAAAAGCTATATGTGGAAGGCCTGGTGCTTCTTATCCCTGTCCCATTTCACAGCTGAGCCATGACACTGTCTTCTCTGACACTATGCACTATTTGACCAAACTATGGTAGGCTGGCACAGAGTAGGTGCTCCATACTGTAATATATATAAATAAACCTTAGAAGGCAGAGTGAAAGACTTCTGCAAATTTGACCTAGCCCTTCCTTTCTTCCTTCCTTCCTTCCTTCCTTCCTTCCTTCCTTCCTTCCTTCCTT